>NW_021237123.1:0-1594 GCF_002162155.2 Triticum dicoccoides | reverse complement strand
CAAAATAAGCAAACAACACACGAAAAACAGAATCTGTCAAAAACAGAACAGTCTGTAGTAATCTGTAACTAACGCAAACTTATGTAACTCCAAAATTCCTAAAATAAATTGGTGGACCTGAGGAATTTGACTAGTAATCATCTGCAAAAAGAATCAACTAAATATCACTCTCCAGTAAAAAGTTGATGCTAATCTCGTGAGCGCTAAAGTTTCTGTTTTTTACAGCATGATCATAAAGACTTCACCCAAGTCTTCCCAAAGGTTCTACTTGGCACAAACACTAATTAAAAAATAAAACAACATCTAAACAGAAGCTAGATGGATTATTTATTCCTAAACAGAACCAAAAAGCAAGAAACAAAAGTAAAATTGGGTTGCCTCCCAACAAGCGCTGACGTTTAACGCCCCTAGCTAGGCATGACGATTTCAATGTTGCTCACATAAAACATAAGAATTGAAACATAAAGAGAGCATCATGAAGAATATGACTAGCAAATTTAAGTCTAACCCACTTCCTATGCATAGGGATTTTGTGAGCAAACAACTTATGGGAACAATAATCAACTTGCATAGGAAGGTAAAACAAGCATAACTTCAAGATTTTAAGCACATAGAGAGAAAACTTGACATTATTGCAATTCCTACAAGCATATATTCCTCCCTCATAATAATTTTCAGTAGCAACATGAATTAATTAAACAATATAACCAGCACCTAAATCATTCTTTTCATGATCTACTAGCATAGAAATTTTATTACTCTCCACATAAGCAAAATTCTTTTCATTCGGAATAGTGGGAGTTTCATAAGAGACTTGAATACTATAAATTGTTTCCACATTAAAAGAGTAATGTTCAGAAAAAGGGTAATCATAATCATGACAAGTTTTATAAATATAATCATCACTACTTTTTATAGCATAAGTTTCATCACAACAATCATCATAAGTAGCAACTTTGTTCTCATCATAATCAATTGAAACCTCTTCCAAAATAGTGGATACATCACTAAATAAAGTCATGACCTATCCAAATCCACTTTCATAAATATCACAAGATTCAACATCCTCCAAAATAGTGGGATCACTACTTCCTAAAGTTGACACTCTTTCAAACCCACTTTCATCAATATAATCGTCATAAGTAGGAGGCATGCTATCATCATTACAAATTTGCATATCAAAACTTGGGAGGCTAAAAATGTCATCTTCATTAAACGTAGCATCCTCAAGCTTGGGACAAACATAATTGCAGAAAATATATTCTCAAAAACATCATCTTCATCAAACATGGCATCCCCAAGCTTGGGCCTTTTCATATCATAAGCATAATCACTCTCATCATTAATAGTATGGATAGCACCAATAGTATAGCAATTATCATATTCTTCCAAGCAAGTGCCAAAAAGATTTTCAAGATCATAAGAAGTATCATTATCATACCAATCATAATCATCACAGCAAGCAATGGGCATAACGAGATCATCATCAAGTGCATCATATTCCAGAATTATTTTTGATTCATTTTCATGGGGCACAACAATAATAGGAGCAACATTATTTGGGAGAGATATCTTTTTACCTCTCTTACTTTTT
>NW_021237122.1:0-697 GCF_002162155.2 Triticum dicoccoides | reverse complement strand
CCCCCCCCCTACTGTGCGCGCCCCCTGTCTCTTGGGCCCCCTGGTGGCCCTCCGATGCCCATCTTCTTCTATATGAAGGCTTTTACCCTGGAAAAAATTATAAGTAAGCTTATGGGACGAAACTCCACCGCCACGAGGTGGAACCTTGGTGGAACCAATCTAGGGCTCCGGCGGAGCTGTTCTGCCCGGGAAACTTCCCTCCGGGAGGGGGAAATCATCACCATCGTCATCACCAATGATCCTCTCATCGGGAGGGGGTCAATCTCCATCAACATCTTCACCAGCAACATCTCCTCTCAAAACCCTAGTTCATCTCTTGTATCCAATCTTGTATCAAAACCACAAATTGGTACTCGTGGGTTGCTAGCAGTGTTGATTACTCCTTGTAGTTGATGCTAATTGGTTTACTTGGTGGAAGATCATATGTTCAGATCCTTAATGCATATTAATACTCCTCTGATCATGAACATGAATATGCTTTGTGAGTAGTTACGTTTGTTCATGAGGACATGGGTGAAGTCTTGCTATTAGTAGTCATGTGAATTTGGTATTCGTTCGATATTTTGATGAGATGTACGTTGTCTCTCCTCTAGTGGTGTTATGTGAACGTCGACTATATGACACTTCACCATTATTTGGGCCTCGAGGAAGGCATTGGGAAGTAATAAGTAAATGATGGGTTCCTAGAGTGACAGAA
>NW_021237121.1:0-1519 GCF_002162155.2 Triticum dicoccoides | reverse complement strand
AAAAAATGATATAAAGTTGCTATAAAATGATCATAAAACATCCAAGAATGATAATATAACAGCATGGAACAAGAAAAAATTGTAGATACATTGGAGACGTATCAATGACTTGCAAGATTGGATCAAGAACATAGATATAATGTTGAAAACATAAATGGTTCAGAGTTGAAATCATGACACTCGGGCCCTAGTGACAAGCATTAAAGATAATAAAGTCATACCAACATCAATCTCAAAACATAATGGATACTAGGGGTCAATCCCTAACGAAACTAACCCAATTACATGATGAATCTCATCCAACGCACCACTGTCCAACAAGATTATGAAGTAATTACTCACTCCCGGCGGTGAGCGTCATAAAATTGGTGATGGAGGATGGTTGGTGAAGACGCAGACCGAAGATCCCCCTCTCCGGATCCTCGAACGGGCTCCAGATTTGGCCTCCCGATGAAGAACAGGAGGTGGCGGCGGCTTCGTATCGTAAAACACGGTGAAACTTCCTCTCCTATTTTTTCTCCGAAAATAACAATTTATAGAGTTGGAATTAGGGTCAGCAGAGCCTCGTGGACCCCACTAACCACCAGGGCGCGCCAAAGGAGGGTGGAGCACCCTGGTGCCTTGTGGGGAGCTGGGCCCCCCTCCAGTGGGTCTTGGTTCTAGTATTTTTTATTTATTCCAGAATAATTTTCCAAAAAGTTTCGTCCAAATTCGTGAACTTTTATTTCTGCACAAAAACAACACATGGTAGTTCTGCTGAAAACATCGTCAGACCGGGTTAGTTTCATTCAAATCACGCAAATTGGAGTCCAAAAGAAGAGCAAAAGCGTTAAGAAAAGTAGATACGATAGATACGTATCAACATATCCTACACCGTGATGAATAAGGGACCGTGTCAGATGACACTTTGTGTGCCAGTTTTTCACTGCACCGAGTGAAAATTTTCGACTTCCGCAAAAATATCTACCTCCCCCTCCTCCTGACCAAAAGCCACATTTCCCCTATTTCCGCTTTCCTTTCCAAGTTCAAATCTTCAATGCTTGCTTGCAGCACCTCCTCCTCACCAGCGCCGCTCCTTCCCGTCGCTCGGCCCCATCAATCTAGACAGGTAATCCACACCCGACCCCCATCCCCCTCCTCCTTCTACACTCCTCATGTCCCAACCGCTAGCACGAGACCTTCCACCTAAATCACCGTCCCATCCTCCAAATATGCGCCATCGTAAGACATGGTGTACGCACTATAGCCAGGAGCTCAAGGAGCATTTGGCAGCGGAGAAGCAAATTGCGGTCGAACGCGCGAATGAGGTCGCGATGGCTGCCATTCATGCCGACCCCCAGATCTTGGAGCAGCACTTTGCCATCGATACCTCCCATGCCGATGTAGCCATGTGATTGGCTGCTTTAAATGACAGTTCATGGCGTTTTGTCGAGGCCACCGTCGGTGCCTTCGACAAAGACTACGAGGTGTTTTGTCTGTGTGCCCGTGCTTACCTCAACTCCAGAGCCTACAGGTTGGT
>NW_021237120.1:0-567 GCF_002162155.2 Triticum dicoccoides | reverse complement strand
AAATGACACACATGCAGCGCGTCACCTGTCGCAACCTGAGTGATCTTTGCAACGAATACTACTTAATTAGCGATTTTTCGCCGAATCCCTGCTTGGCACCATGCATATGTGCGCATAGTGCACCATGTCTGACATTAATCTCAATAAAATAAATGATAACTCTATATTTCGTTCGATGTTGTTCATCGGTACAATGTAGTAAGATTTCTACCGATTGTATGCTTTTCTATTGGGCTTAATTTTCTTTTTGTTTTAACGTTGGTATGTCTGGTTTTCCACTGCGGGCCTTTTAGGCTAGCAAAGCCCAGATCGCTGATTTGAATGTCACACGGTCAGCTTTTCCGTCGACGTACAAGGCCAGATCGATTAAGTTTTAGCACCACATCGCCTAATCAAGGCAAAACGGATCTGTTTATATTCTGCTACCCACACATTATTGTCACCACGTGACACATGTGGTAAGCAATCCAAATTATTTATGAACAACAAATCAGTCTTGTTTAAATCGTGAATGCTACAGTCTCTGGCTTGCAGCATCACAGACTACCACTCCGACATGGTGTGCTT
>NW_021237119.1:0-402 GCF_002162155.2 Triticum dicoccoides | reverse complement strand
GTATGCTCTGAATGTTGGGTCATGAGACCCCTGTTTGTACTGTCTCGCTCCTCGGAGCCTATTGATTAAATACTTGAGTTGTAGAGTCATGTTGTGATGCCATGTTGTATTTGCACATATCGAGCATATTGTGTGTATGTTATTGAAATGCTTGGTATGTGTGGGATCTGACTATCTAGTTGTTTATCCTTAGTAGCCTCTCTTACCGGGAAGTGTCTCCTAGTGCTTCCACCGAGCCATGGTAGCTTGCTACTGCTCCGGAACACTTAGGCTGGCCGGCATGTGTCCTCCTTCGTTCCTGTGTCTGTCCCTTCGGGGAAATGTCACGCGATGAATACCGGAGTCCTGTTAGCCCGCTACAGCCCGGTTCACCGGAGTCCTGCTAGCCCAGTGCTACAGCCT
>NW_021237118.1:0-1616 GCF_002162155.2 Triticum dicoccoides | reverse complement strand
GTTATCAACGACATCCAATGTCCATAGCCAGGAAACCATGACTATCTGTTGATCATAACGAGCTAGTCAACTAGAGGCTCACTAGGGACATATTGTGGTCTATGTATTCACACGTGTATTACGATTTCCGGATAATACAGTTATAGCATGAATAAAAGACAATTATCATGAACAAGGAAATATAATAATAATACTTTTATTATTGCCTCTAGGGCATATTTCCAACAGTCTCCCACTTGCACTAGAGTCAATAATCTAGTTCACATCGCCATGTGATTAACACTCACAGGTCACATCGCCATGTGACTAATACCCAAGAGTTTACTAGAGTCAGTAGTCTAGTTCACATCACTATGTGATTAACACTCAATGAGTTTTATGTTTGATCATGTTGCTTGTGAGAGAGGTTTTAGTCAACGGGTCTGAACCTTTCAGATCCGTGTGTGCTTTACAAATCTCTATGTCATCTCCTAGATGTAGCTACCACGCTCTATTTGCAGCTATTCCAAATAACTGTTCTACTTGGAGCTATTCTAAATTATTGCTCCATTTTATGTATCCGGTCTCTCTACTCAGAGCTATCCGGATAGGTGTCAATCTTGCATCGTCGTAACCTTTACGACGAACTCTTTTACCACCTCCATAATCGAGAAAATTCCTTAGTCCACTAGTTACTAAGGATAACTTTGACCGCTGTCCTATGAGCCATTCTTGGATCACTCTTGTACCCCTTGACTGACTCATGGCAAGGCACACTTCTGGTGCGGTACACAGCATAGCATACTGAAGAGCCTACGTCTTAAGCATAGGGGACGACCTTCGTCCTTTCTCTCTATTCTGCCGTGGTCGAGCTTTAAGTCTTAACTTCGTACCTTACAACTCAGGCAAGAACTTCTTCTTTGACTGGTCCATCTTGAACACCTTCAAGATCATGTCAAGGTATGTGCTCATTTGAAAGTATTATTAAGCATTTTGATCTATCCTTATAGATCTTGATGCTCAATGTTCAAGTAGCTTAATCCAGGCTTTCCATTGAAAAACACTTTCAAAATAACCCTATATGCTTTCCAGAAATTCTACATCATTTCTGATCAACATGTATTCATCAGAAATTCTATAGTGCTCCCACTCACTTCTTTGGAAATACTAGTTTCTCATAAACTTTGTACAAACCCAAAATCTTTGATCATCATCAAAGCATACATTCCAACTCCGAGATGCTTACTCCAGTCCTTAAAAGGATCGCTGGAGCTAGCATACCTTTTAGCATCCTTAGGATCGACAAAAACTTTTCTGATTGTATTGCATACAACCTTTCCTTACGAAAACTAGTAAGGAAACTTGTCTTGACATCCATCTGCCAGATTTCATAAATGCAGCTAATGCTAACATGATTCCGACGGACTTTAAGCATCGCTACGAGTGAGAAAATCTCATCGTAGTCAACTCCTTGAACTTGTCGGAAAACACTTCGCCACAAGTCGAGCTTCATAGATGGTGACATTACCATCCACGTCCGTCTTCTTCTTAAAAGATCCATTTATCTCAATGGATTGCCGATCATCGGGCAAGTCCATCAAAGTCCATGCTTTGTTCTGATATATGGATACTATCTC
>NW_021237117.1:0-1086 GCF_002162155.2 Triticum dicoccoides | reverse complement strand
AACGACAGCGAAGATGTCTTAGGAGACGATGGTTCCGCACTATAGTTGTGTGGTGCTAGACTTAGGGAAGAGTTAATAGGATTGGGGGTGGTGTGGTTTTTGCCCCGTAGACGGTTTCCACACCATTTTCAATTTTATTATTTTATCTATACATCGAAGATGTATCAAACATTTTTTTTGGTTGTGCTACTTTATCTATACGGCAAATTGCCGTACATTTACTACTTTTATCCATATTGAATATCTGCATTAATTTTTAATTAAAGTCTTTCACGCACAAAATCTTGTATTCGTTGTTTAATGATGCAATTCCCTTTGGTTTATAGGATGTGATTCAAAAACAAAATTTCTAAGTGGCTTTACACTTTCAGTCGCAATTTCCTTGTTACTTGTGTCCTTGGAAGCAACACAATCTTTTTAAACCTGGGGTTTCAATTCTGTATTATGCCAATGAATGATAGGCAAATGTTGTCCTGTTATTTTAACTTGTGCATCCTACCATTTAATCGATGATCAGGATTTTCTAAAAAGCCAACTTGGCCACCAACTTGGGAACTATCCATTGCCTATCTGAGTGTTGAACAGGTGTACTAATTAACTAGACTGAACTGGAATGTCTGTTCATATGACCATGACTGAATCAGCTGAAACTGAAACATGCTCTATGTGGAATCTGAAACTGCACATGCTCTGCACTAATATCACATACAAAAAAAATCATTGTGTACATGAGCTCCTGTACTTTCAGACTTGCTGCTATACAAGCTAGTGTGGATTTCTGAATTTGAACAAGTACACAAGATGAGCAGAGAGGACGAGCATGGACCTGAACTGCTGCTGGTGTGATGGAACTCGTCCTCCTCCTAGGCGAGGACCATGGCTGGATCAGCTTTTTCCCTCCAAATCGCTTGTCACTGCTACACAGGAAGGATAGACATACACGTTTGACATCATTGTTTATCTCCACACGGCACTATTTGAGTGAGAAACAAAAACATAGGATTTGTGATGCTATGACATCTTAATGATTCATGAACTAAGCTGAATAAGCCTAGGTCCAATTTCAGAATAAGCCTCGGTACAGAC
>NW_021237116.1:0-2843 GCF_002162155.2 Triticum dicoccoides | reverse complement strand
AATTCTTAAAAATTGAACATTTTCTCACATTGTGAATTTTTTTTGAAAACAAAGAAACATTTTCTAAAATTCCTGAACATTTATTGAAAACGATTTTTTTTTCTGAAATTGTGAACAGATTTTGGAAATGCGAACAAAATTTGAAATTCCTGTACTTTTTTAGAAAAAGCTGGAACATTTTTCAAATTCAAAAACAATTTTGGCATACGCAATTTTTTGTAACATGGGAACATTTTTTTGAACTCCTGAACAAAATTTGGAAATACGAACATTTTTTCAAACTTGCAAACATTTTTTCAAACTCCCGAACAAAATTTGATGCACGGACATTATTTCATATTTGCGAACAATTTTTGAAACTACCAGACAACAAATGAAAAGATGTAATTTTATTGAGGAACACATTTTTTGGAAATCCAGAACATTTTTTGGAAATCCAGAACAATTTTTGAAATCTCAGAACATTTTTTTGCACATCCACCAAATTTTTCTAAAAGGCCAAAACATTTTTCTAATTTTAGGAACACATTTTGAAAATACCTAACATTTTTTGAAAATCCAGAACATTTTTTGAAAATCCAGAACATTTTTCTGAAAAAAGCAGAAACATTTTCCTAATTTTAAAAACATTTTTTGAAATCTCAGAACATTTTCTGGAAAACAAGAACATTTTTCTAAAAAGCAAAATCATTTTCAAAATATCAAGAACATTTTTTGAGAATTCAAAACATGTTTCAGAAACAGAAAAAGAAAGAAACAGAAAGGAATAAAGAGAAGAGAAAACGAAAAAAAAACGGTTCAGGGAACCTTCTAGAATGTTCCTAAAACCGGAAAAAACCGGCTGGAAAAGTCTAGAAGGTTCCCAAAACCGGGATCTGTAAAACGTGTTAAACAGGCCGGCCCATTTAAATCGCTCGCCTCTGGTTGGCTGTGCGTTTGCCCGACATTTTGACGCAACGAGCGTCAAATAGGATATTCCGGTGGATCGCTGATGGGGAAATCCAGCTGCGCCCGATGCGGCCGACGCGGTCGATGCGCTCGAGCTGGACCCAAGCGATGCGCGCGAGCCGCGTCCGACGACGCGGGCAATCCGTCCAGATGACGGCGTGACGAGTACGTGATTCGGGCGAATCCAGCCGATGCACTCGAGCGGGATCCAAGCCAAGCGCGCGGCGCTGCCGGCCGCGACCACGACGACTTCGATCCAGCAGCGGACCGGCTACTGTTCTGTCTGTTCATCTTGCTGTCCGTGTTGTCGTGCGAGAGTTTATTCCAGCCGCTAGCATCAACTCTCCACCTTGGGTTCGTCCGGTATGAATTCAATCACCGGCCGCTAGCACTCCTCCCGCCGAGATGGTTCCGGCAGCCCGTACCTACATGAAAATCCTCCTTTTTGTTAGGACAGAGATTGTTCTTGGGATTTTAATTGTGTGGAGGCAACAGGTGACAAACCGGTGGTTCCATCAGTTAGAAGTGTTGCGTTTTGTTACGCTCTCAGTTGATCTGGTACAATATTGTCTCGGAATTACACCAAATCTGAAGTAGCTAGGGTTCTAAGGAGAGGAGGGGAAAGAAGCCGCCGCCGTCGAAGAATTGCCAACTAAATCCTGCCTGCCTTCCTCCAGTGACTCCTCCCGATAAATAGGCTAGGTCACCCACTTGTGGGCTGGGTAGCGCTCGCTGGGCCTTCTCACCCTCTTGCCTGGTTCCTGGGCCTCGTCTCCCGCTGGGCTCTTCATAGCAGTTGTGACGCCCCCGATTCAATCGTACACTAATCATGCACGCAAACGTGTACGATCAAGATCAGGGACTCACGGGAAGATATCACAACACAACTCTAAAAACATAAATAAGTCATACAAGCATCATAATACAAGCCAGGGGTCTCGAGGGCTCGAATACAAGTGCTCGATCATAGACGAGTCAGCGGAAGCAACAATATCTGAGTACAGACATAAGTTAAACAAGTTTGCCTTAAGCAGGCTAGCACAAACTGGGATACAGATCAAAAGAGGCGCAGGCCTCCTGCCTGGGATCCTCCTAAACTACTCCTGGTCGTCGTCAGCAGCCTGCACGTAGTAGTAGGCACCTCCAGTGTAGTAGTAGTCGTCGACGGTGGCGTCTGGCTCCTGAGCTCCAGCATCTGGTTGCGCCAACCAGGTAGAAGGGAAAGGGGGAAAAGGGGGGAGAAAAGCAACCGTGAGTACTCATCCAAAGTACTCGCAAGCAAGGATCTACACTACATATGCAAGGGTATATGTGTTAGGAGGCCATATCAGTGGACTGAACTGCAGAATGCCAGAATAAGAGGGGGATAGCTAGTCCTATCGAAGACTACGCTTCTGGCAGCCTCCGTCTTGCAGCATGTAGAAGAGAGTAGATAGAAGTCCTTCAAGTAGCATCGCATAGCATAATCCTACCCGGCGATCCTCCCCTCGTCGCCCTGTGGAAAAGTGATCACCGGGTTGTCTGTGGAACTTGTCTGGGTGTGTTTTATTAAGTATCCGGTTCTAGTTGTCATAAAGTCAAGGTACAACTCCGGGTCGTCCTTTTACCGAGGGACACGGCTATTCGAATAGATAAACTTCCCTGCAGGGGTGCACCACATAACCCAACACGCTCGATCCCATTTGGCCGGACACACTTTACTGGGTCATGCCCGGCCGCGGAAGATCAACACGTCGCAGCCCCACCTAGGCACAACAGAGAGGTCAGCACGCCGGTCTAAACTAAGCGCACAGGGGTCTGGGCCCATCTCCCTTAGCACACCTGCACGTTGCGTACGCGGCCGGAAGCAGACCTAGCCTAGTGGCGTTCCAGTCCAACCCGGCGCGCGCCACTCA
>NW_021237115.1:0-872 GCF_002162155.2 Triticum dicoccoides | reverse complement strand
TTGGATAGACTGCCCATTGGTATATACTATAAGTAGTCGCGCGCATTTCTGCGCGGTTTTCTTTGTAGCGTTTTTACTTTGACCATCCACTTATTGGACTGTTATACAATGATATGTCAAAGATATTTGTCTTACGACGAAATGTCAAAAATATTTGTCTTGCATGACAATATACGTCGGTTGCTTTCTTTTTTGTCCTGATATTGGTTATTTAGATGTGAATTAGAAACGACTATACTGCTTGATCGTATTGTAAAACTATAGCATTATCTACCAGGGCGTTCTAAAAGCAATCACCCAATTATGAAGAGAGACAATATTGACTTCGCACATGGCCCATCTTACTTTGGAATGGAGTACTTGACAAACATTGTGGCAATTACTTTGAAGGTAGAAATGTGTGAGAGATGCATGACATTAGTTAATTGTAGCGCTATACAAACCTGCAATGTAAATTGTGCCTCACTAAATTATAATTTCTTAAGAGAAACCGTTATGTTACATTTGCATATAGAATTTTTATATAAGAAATCACAATCCATTCATTTAAAAAATGTTACATTTGCATATAGTATTTGTTCTCGACGTCAACGATGCCCGGGCCGCATCCTTGCCGTCGACCCGTTCGCGACGATGTCCTGCTTCAGAGGAGCCATGTCCGGGACTGGGCTCCGCCGATCTGGCACTGGGAGGTTCTACCTTCAGGGGGGCGCCGCTTGGTGACGAACCCAGCCCCAGGTCCCGTCGTCGACCCGGAGCTCCTTTGGTGGCGTTCGCGAGGGCCACTTTCGGTGCAGAGGGAGCCAGCCCCGCCGAAGGTGGTACGTCGCCATGTCAGGGAGGAGGACGAGTACGTCCGTCGCTACATAGCT
>NW_021237114.1:0-26646 GCF_002162155.2 Triticum dicoccoides | reverse complement strand
ACGAAATTCCCCCCCTCTTCCTCCATATATACAGCCCTTAGGGCATCGTTTAGACTTTGGGTTTTGTTTAGATTAAAAGTTCGCCATAGCTGCAACTTCGCGTACTTCGTTTGTGTTCAACGACCAGACAAAGGCGTCACAGAACCCCACCTTGATCAATAAAGCTTTCATCTTATATTCGCAATATCCAGATTGCAATCTTAGTTTCTTGCTTGTTCTTCGTTTGCTCGCAGGAAACAGACCCTCGTGGTCAGGTTGATCGTGCTCCGGCGTGGTCAATAACCTCTCGGAGTTGGTTTAGCGATTGCTAAGGCGCGACGTCCTCGCACGTTCGTAGTCGGATCGTCAAAGTCGACTTCCACCAAAGCGATATCCATCATCTCATCGAAAGACGGGACACCTTTGCCTCTATCAACATACATCTACGTCATGCGTTTGACTCTCCCTGGTAATCGCTCTATCCAAGCTTTGAGAGTTGTGACTACAACGGTTGCCGATCACCGCCTGTTGCTGGGTAAGAACTGGTAAGAATTTGAGTTTTGCTTGACGGATTTGTGACACCCACCACCACCACTTGTTCGTAGTCTGTAGGATCATATTCTTGTGTGTTTCTATTGCTGCTAACCATGCCAGGATCACAAGCCGACGAGATTGACTGGGAGAATTTATCGAACAAGGAGCTTCATGATAAGTTTCAGCAAATGATGACTGAACAGGTGCAAGATGTGCTGAACAATTTTGAAGAGGCCATGGAGAAGATCACTGGCCTTGAGAAGACGTTCGAAACAAAGCTCGATAACAGATTTAATGAATTGCTTGCGCGTCTTCCACCACCACCACCCGCTGCACCTAACGCACCTCTCCAACAACAACAACAACGACTACCTCCACGTCGCGAAATAGACCTTCGCCGAGCGAGCCGTGTTCCTCTTGCGTTTGGCCAAACTGTTGGTGCTGCTGTTGATACTTCTGTGGCTCCTGCTACTGCTGTTGCTGGTACCCAGGAGGATGATGAGTATGCGGGCGATTATGAGGATGAGGTTGATCAAAATCAGATCTACGAGCAGCCACCAGCACCACCACCAGCAGGTCGACCTCAGGTATATATTCGTAATGGTAGGCCTGCACCACCACCTCAGGTACGAGATGATATCCATATTCCTAAACTGAAATTGAATATTCCACCATTTGAGGGTAGATATGTTCCTGATATATATCTTACTTGGGAGTTAGAAACTGAACAACGATTTACATGTTTACAATATCCTGAGGAGAGACGAGTTGCTGCTGCTGTTTGTGCTTTCACTAGTTTTGCATGTGTATGGTGGTCTGAACATTGTAGATTATATCCTATTCCAACTACTTGGGCTGCTTTGAAAACAGCTATGCGTACGCGTTGGGTTCCACCATATTATCAACGTGAATTGCTTCAAAAATTGCAGCGTTTAAGACAAGGAAAAAATTCTGTAGAAGAATATTATCAGGAATTACAAACTGGCATGATTAGATGTGGTATTGTTGAGGAGAATGAAGCTATGCTTGCACGTTTTCTGGGTGGATTAAATAGAGAGATTCAGACCATTCTAGACTATAAGGAGTATACTAATATCACTCGTTTATTCCATCTTGCTTGTAAAGCTGAACGTGAAGTGCAGGATCGACAAGCATTGGGGCGAACTAACTTTTCTGCAGGCCGACCTTCATCATGGACACCACGTGCATCTTCTACTTCAACTGCACCAGCACCTCCATCCGGTGCCACCTCCAGCCGTGATACAAGAAAACAGGCACAACCACCATTATCTGCCAAGAGCGCACCTGCGGGGCCTGCACAGCGTTCTTCTTCTTCCATGGCATCAACAGGGCACACAAGTGATATTATTTGTCGTCGTTGTAAGGGAGGAGGTCATTATGCGAGGGAATGAAAATCTCCGCGTGTGATGATTGCTACCGCAGATGGTGGATATGAGTCCACTAGTGACTATGATGAGGAGACATTGGCTCTTATTACACGTGAAGAACATGGTGGAGATGATTCTGATCATGAGACGCAATACATGGCTCCTGAAGACGCTGACAGGTATGAATGTTTAGTTGCTCAACGTGTTTTGAGTGTGCAGGTCACACAAGCTGAGCAAAATCAGAGGCACAATTTGTTCCATACCAAGGGAGTTGTGAAGGAACGTTCTGTGCGCGTCATAATAGACGGAGGGAGCTGCAACAACTTGGCTAGCATGGAGATGGTGGAGAAGCTTTCTCTCACCACAAGACCACATCCACATCCTTACTACATCCAATGGTTCAACAACAGCGGCAAGGTTAAGGTAACACGTACAGTCCGTGTGCATTTTAGTATCTCTACATATGCTGATTATGTTGATTGTGATGTGGTACCTATGCAAGCATGTTCCTTATTACTTGGTAGACCATGGAAATTTGATAAAAATTCTGTACACCATGGTAGAAACAATCACTATACTCTTGTTCATAAGGATAAAAATATTACTTTGCTTCCTATGACTCCTGATTCCATTTTGAAAGATGATATTAATAGAGCTAATAAAGCACAACAGGAGAAGAATAAGAGTGAAAATCAGATTGTGGCAAAAGAATTTGAGCAACAAATGAAGCCTAATAATCAACCATCTAGTGTTGCTTCTGAAATTAAATTGAAAAGTGCATGTTTATTTGCCACCAAATCTGATATTGATGAGCTAGATTTCAGCAAATCTGTTTGCTATGCTTTTGTGTGCAAAGAGGCATTATTTTCATTTGAGGACGTGCCTTCCTCTTTGCCTCCTGCTGTTACTAACATTTTGCAGGAGTTCGCTGACGTTTTTCCACAAGACGTGCCACCGGGATTACCGCCTATTCGAGGGATTGAGCATCAGATTGACTTAATTCCCGGTGCTTCACTGCCAAACCGTGCACCATACCGTACCAATCCAGAGGAGACGAAGGAGATTATGCGTCAAGTACAAGAGCTTCTCGACAAAGGTTATATACGCGAATCCCTTAGTCCTTGTACTGTTCCTATTATTCTAGTGCCGAAAAAGGATGGTACATCACGTATGTGTGTTGATTGTAGAGGCATTAATAATATTACTATTCGTTATCGTCATCCTATTCCTAGGCTAGATGATATGCTTGATGAATTGAGTGGCTCTACAATATTCTCCAAAGTTGATTTGCGTAGTGGCTACCATCAAATTCGTATGAAATTGGGAGATGAATGGAAAACAGCATTTAAAACTAAGTTTGGATTATATGAGTGGTTAGTCATGCCTTTTGGGTTAACTAATGCACCTAGTACTTTCATGAGATTAATGAACGAAGTTTTACGTGCTTTCATTGGACGATTTGTGGTAGTTTACTTTGATGACATATTGATTTATAGCAGATCTTTGGAAGAACATTTGGAACATTTACGTGCTGTTTTTATTGCTCTACGTTGATGAGGACATCAATACAATTGTTACACCCACAGCCCCTGCTGCTATACATACTGGACCAATTACTAGAGCTCGTGCACGCCAACTAAATTACCAGGTACTTTCGTTTCTTGGTAATGATTCTAATGTTCATGAGAATATGATGCTGCCTAAATTGGATACATTTGTTTTGCTTACAAATGAAGGGCCTAGCTTGGAGAAGGATGAACATTGGAGCAAGAACAAGCATGGAGATGATGGCATGCGCAAGGGAAACAAGAACGGAGTTACAAGTGATGATTTCAGGACTTTGAAGCCACCATAATGGGTGCATGAAGCCTTGGACGAAATATACAAGATGCCACTTCATAAATTTCGTCCCGAGGCTATTTTAGGTGCTGCGTCACCTTATTATTGGGCCAGGCCCATGTAATTTCGAAATACATAAGTATAGGCAATTTTTAGAGTCCGTATGTGTGGGGAAACAAGAGATAGGGTTGATTTCGGACCCCTCCACCAAGGGCCACGAAATTCCCCCCCTCTTCCTCCATATATACAGCCCTTAGGGCATCGTTTAGACTTTGGGTTTTGTTTAGATTAAAAGTTCGCCATAGCTGCAACTTCGCGTACTCCGTTTGTGTTCAACGACCAGACAAAGGCGTCACAGAACCCCACCTTGATCAATAAAGCTTTCATCTTATATTCGCAATATCCAGATTGCAATCTTAGTTTCTTGCTTGTTCTTCGTTTGCTCGCAGGAAACAGACCCTCGTGGTCAGGTTGATCGTGCTCCGGCGTGGTCAATAACCTCTCGGAGTTGGTTTAGCGATTGCTAAGGCGCGACGTCCTCGCACGTTCGTAGTCGGATCGTCAAAGTCGACTTCCACCAAAGCGATATCCATCATCTCATCGAAAGATCGGGACCCTCGCCTCTATCAAGTGGTATCAGATTTCCAGGTTGCTCGGTGAGATTTTACAGTTTTTCGTAGTTTAGATCGAGTCTGTTCTTCATACCTATAGTCCACGAAAAAGCCACAAAAAAAATTAGGGTTAGTTCATCATATCCGAACCAATCTGAGCCTTTGCATAATCTTTTTAGGGTTTTGCTTTGTTGAATTTGCGGTTGCATCGTCGGTCTAGTTGCTGGTCTTAGAGTCTAGTCTTTTAGAGTTTCGAGTTCTGGTCATAAGTTGTCACGCCGCCGCCGCACCATCATCATCGCCCTGCCATCTACCACCACCGCTCCGAATTCGTATCCATATACCACCACCAATCCGTGCCCATATACCACCACCGATCCATATCCATATACTACCACCGCTACCACCACCGCTGCCATATACCACCACCATATATCCACCACCAATCCGAGTTCCTTGCTTATTAGGTTTGTTTTCGGGATCCATCTAGATTCCGGTTCGTGTTTCCTTGCCGGAGTAGGTTTCGGAAAAAAAAAGAGTCGGGTAGCCACGCTCCGTTTAGGCCCAAAATTTTTCGAAAACGCATTTTTCGAAAAAATTTCTGGCTATCCTATTTTTAGGTGTTTCTGAGTGTTTTGAGACAGGTGCCATTATAGGAAGTTTTTTTTGACCCGTTTCCAGTTTTTGGGTCCGGGCAGTCGAAAAAAAAAATTGGTCGAAAAATTTCGTGCCCATCCTGTCAGTTTGAGCTAGGAAGAGTTTTGAGATACTCGCCATTATAGTGATTTTTCGCAAAAAAAAAAAGAGCGAAAAAAAAATTCAGAGTGTGCTTTTCCCTTGTTTACGTGCCGCGCCGTGATTTTGTTGGTGTTCTAGGCTCGCGTCTCTAGCACAGTCTAGCCTAGGACCAGCACAGTACCGTCGTTGAGCGTTTATTCAACTTTGCATCTCTGAATTGATTATTGCTGACCCTTTTTGCTACCAAAGTATAAGCCTTCCCAGCTCCACATACATCTACGTCGTGCGTTTGACTCTCCCTGGTAATCGCTCTATCCAAGCTTTGAGAGTTGTGACTACAACGGTTGCCGATCACCGCCTGTTGCTGGGTAAGAACTGGTAAGAATTTGAGTTTTGCTTGACGGATTTGTGACACCCACCACCACCACTTGTTCGTAGTCTGTAGGATCATATTCTTGTGTGTTTCTATTGCTGCTAACCATGCCAGGATCACAAGCCGACGAGATTGACTGGGAGAATTTATCGAACAAGGAGCTTCATGATAAGTTTCAGCAAATGATGACTGAACAGGTGCAAGATGTGCTGAACAATTTTGAAGAGGCCATGGAGAAGATCACTGGCCTTGAGAAGACGTTCGAAACAAAGCTCGATAACAGATTTAATGAATTGCTTGCGCGTCTTCCACCACCACCACCCGCTGCACCTAACGCACCTCTCCAAGAACAACAACAACGACTACCTCCACGTCGCGAAATAGACCTTCGCCGAGCGAGCCGTGTTCCTCTTGCGTTTGGCCAAACTATTGGTGCTGCTGTTGATACTTCTGTGGCTCCTGCTACTACTGTTGCTGGTACCCAGGAGGATGATGAGTATGCGGGCGATTATGAGGATGAGGTTGATCAAAATCAGATCTACGAGCAGCCACCAGCACCACCACCAGCAGGTCGACCTCAGGTATATATTCGTAATGGTAGGCCTGCACCACCACCTCAGGTACGAGATGATATCCATATTCCTAAACTGAAATTGAATATTCCACCATTTGAGGGTAGATATGTTCCTGATATATATCTTATTTGGGAGTTAGAAACTGAACAACGATTTACATGTTTACAATATCCTGAGGAGAGACGAGTTGCTGCTGCTGTTTGTGCTTTCACTAGTTTTGCATGTGTATGGTGGTCTGAACATTGTAGATTATATCCTATTCCAACTACTTGGGCTGCTTTGAAAACTGCTATGCGTACGCGTTGGGTTCCACCATGTTATCAACGTGAATTGCTTCAAAAATTGCAGCGTTTAAGACAAGGGAAAAATTCTGTAGAAGAATATTATCAGGAATTACAAACTGGCATGATTAGATGTGGTATTGTTGAGGAGAATGAAGCTATGCTTGCACGTTTTCTGGGTGGATTAAATAGAGAGATTCAGACCATTCTAGACTATAAGGAGTATACTAATATCACTCGTTTATTCCATCTTGCTTGTAAAGCTGAACGTGAAGTGCAGGATCGACAAGCATTGGGGCGAACTAACTTTTCTGCAGGCCGACCTTCATCATGGACACCACGTGCATCTTCTACTTCAACTGCACCAGCACCTCCATCCGGTGCCACCTCCAGCCGTGATACAAGAAAACAGGCACAACCACCATTATCTTCCAAGAGCGCACCTGCGGGTCCTGCACAGCGTTCTTCTTCTTCCATGGCATCAACAGGGCACACAGGTGATATTATTTGTCGTCGTTGTAAGGGAGGAGGTCATTATGCGAGGGAATGCAAATCTCCGCGTGTGATGATTGCTACCGCGGATGGTGGATATGAGTCCGCTAGTGACTATGATGAAGAGACATTGGCTCTTATTACACGTGAAGAACATGGTGGAGATGATTCTGATCATGAGACGCAATACATGGCTCCTGAAGACGCTGACAGGTATGAATGTTTAGTTGCTCAACGTGTTTTGAGTGTGCAGGTCACACAAGCTGAGCAAAATCAGAGGCACAATTTGTTCCATACCAAGGGAGTTGTGAAGGAACGTTCTGTGCGCGTCATAATAGACGGAGGGAGCTGCAACAACTTGGCTAGCATGGAGATGGTGGAGAAGCTTTCTCTCACCACAAGACCACATCCACATCCTTACTACATCCAATGGTTCAACAACAGCGGCAAGGTTAAGGTAACACGTACTGTCCGTGTGCATTTTAGTATCTCTACATATGCTGATTATGTTGATTGTGATGTGGTACCTATGCAAGCATGTTCCTTATTACTTGGTAGACCATGACAATTTGATAAAAATTCTGTACACCATGGTAGAAACAATCACTATACTCTTGTTCATAAGGATAAAAATATTACTTTGCTTCCTATGACTCCTGATTCCATTTTGAAAGATGATATTAATAGAGCTAATAAAGCACAACAGGAGAAGAATAAGAGTGAAAATCAGATTGTGGCAAAAGAATTTGAGCAACAAATGAAGCCTAATAATCAACCATCTAGTGTTGCTTCTGAAATTAAATTGAAAAGTGCATGTTTATTTGCCACCAAATCTGATATTGATGAGCTAGATTTCAGCAAATCTGTTTGCTATGCTTTTGTGTGCAAAGAGGCATTATTTTCATTTGAGGACGTGCCTTCCTCTTTGCCTCCTGCTGTTACTAACATTTTGCAGGAGTTCGCTGACGTTTTTCCACAAGACGTGCCACCGGGATTACCGCCTATTCGAGGGATTGAGCATCAGATTGACTTAATTCCCGGTGCTTCACTGCCAAACCGTGCACCATACCGTACCAATCCAGAGGAGACGAAGGAGATTATGCGTCAAGTACAAGAGCTTCTCGACAAAGGTTATATACGTGAATCCCTTAGTCCTTGTGCTGTTCCTATTATTCTAGTGCCGAAAAAGGATGGTACATCACATATGTGTGTTGATTGTAGGGGCATTAATAATATTACTATTCGTTATCGTCATCCTATTCCTAGGCTAGATGATATGCTTGATGAATTGAGTGGCTCTACAATATTCTCCAAAGTCGATTTGCATAGTGGCTACCATCAAATTCGTATGAAATTGGGAGATGAATGGAAAACAGCATTTAAAACTAAGTTTGGATTATATGAGTGGTTAGTCATGCCTTTTGGGTTAACTAATGCGCCTAGTACTTTCATGAGACTAATGAACGAAGTTTTACGTGCTTTCATTGGACGATTTGTGGTAGTCTATTTTGATGATCTTTGGAAGAACATTTGGAACATTTACGTGCTGTTTTTATTGCTCTACGTGATGCACGTTTGTTTGGTAACCTTGGGAAGTGCACCTTTTGCACCGACCGAGTATCTTTTCTTGGCTATGTTGTTACTCCACAGGGAATTGAAGTTGACAAAGCCAAGATTGAAGCTATTGAGAGTTGGCCGCAGCCCAAAACGGTCACACAAGTGAGGAGTTTTCTTGGCCTCGCTGGATTCTATAGGCGTTTTGTGAGAGATTTCAGCACCATTGCTGCACCTCTCAACGAGCTTACAAAGAAGGATGTGCCTTTTGTTTGGGGTACCGCACAGGAAGAAGCCTTCACGGTATTGAAAGATAAGTTGACACATGCTCCTTTACTCCAACTTCCTGATTTTAATAAGACTTTTGAGCTTGAATGTGATGCTAGTGGAATTGGATTAGGAGGTGTGTTATTACAAGATGGTAAACCTGTTGCATACTTTTCTAAAAAATTGAGTGGGCCTAGTCTGAATTATTCTACTTATGATAAAGAATTATATGCTCTTGTTCGGACTTTAGAAACATGGCAACATTATTTATGGCCCAAAGAATTTGTTATACATTCTGATCATGAATCTTTGAAACATATTAGAAGTCAAGCTAAACTGAATCGTAGACATGCTAAATGGGTTGAATTCATTGAGACTTTCCCTTATGTCATTAAACACAAGAAGGGAAAAGAAAATGTTATTGCTGATGCATTGTCTCGTCGCTATACTATGCTTTCACAACTTGACTTCAAAATATTTGGTTTGGAGACCATCAAAGATCAATATGTGCATGATGCTGATTTTAAAGATGTAATGCAGAATTGTAAAGAAGGAAGAATGTGGAACAAGTTTGTTGTTAACGACGGATTTGTGTTTCGTGCTAACAAGCTATGCATTCCAGCTAGCTCCGTTCGTCTTTTGTTGTTGCAGGAGGCGCATGGAGGAGGATTAATGGGACATTTTGGCGTGAAGAAGACGGAGGACGTACTTGCTACACATTTCTTTTGGCCAAAGATGAGACGGGATGTTGAGCGTTTTATTGCTCGCTGCACTACATGTCAAAAAGCTAAGTCACGACTCAATCCTCATGGTTTATATATGCCTTTGCCTGTACCTAGTGTTCCTTGGGAGGATATATCTATGGACTTTGTTTTAGGTTTACCTCGAACAAAGAAGGGGAGGGATAGCATATTTGTTGTCGTGGATAGATTCTCGAAAATGGCACACTTTATACCATGTCATAAAAGCGATGATGCTATTAATGTTGCTGATTTGTTCTTTCGTGAAATTATTCGCTTGCATGGTGTGCCAAATACTATTGTTTCAGATCGTGATACTAAATTTCTTAGCCACTCTTGGAGATGTTTATGGGCTAAGTTGGGGACTAAACTGCTTTTTAGTACTACTTGTCACCCCCAAATTGATGGACAAACTGAAGTAGTCAATAGAACGTTGTCTACTATGCTTAGGGCTGTTTTGCAGAATAATAAGAAAATGTGGGAGGAATGCTTGCCTCATATTGAATTTGCTTATAATTGTTCATTGCATTCTACTACTAAGATGTGCCCTTTTGAAGTTGTGTATGGTTTCCTACCTCGTGCACCTATTGATTTGTTGCCTCTTCCATCTTCGGAGAAGGTTAATTTTGATGCTAAACAACGTGCTGAATTGATTTTATAAATGCATGAGTTAACTAAGGAAAACATTGAGCGTATGAATGCTAAATATAAACTTGCTGGAGAAAAGGGTAGAAAACATGTTGTGTTTGCACCTGGAGATCTTGTTTGGTTACATTTGCGTAAGGATAGATTTCCTGATTTGCGCAAATCAAAGTTAATGCCACGTGCTGATGGTCCCTTTAAGGTGTTAGAGAAAATAAATGATAATGCATATAAACTTGAGCTGCCTGCAGATTTTGGGGTTAGTCCCACTTTTAACATTGCAGATTTGAAGCCTTATTTGGGTGAGGAAGATGAACTTCCGTCGAGGACGACTTTATTTCAAGAAGGGGAGGATGATGAGGACATCAATACAATTGTTACACCCACAGCCCCTGCTGCTATACATACTGGACCAATTACTAGAGCTCGTGCACGCCAACTAAATTACCAGGGCCTAGCTTGGAGAAGGATGAACATTGGAGCAAGAACAAGCATGGAGATGATGGCATGCGCAAGGGGAACAAGAACGGAGTTACAAGTGATGATTTCAGGACTTTGAAGCCACCATAATGGGTGCATGAAGCCTTGGACGAAATATACAAGATGCCACTTCATAAATTTCGTCCCGAGGCTATTTTAGGTGCTGCGTCACCTTATTATTGGGCCAGGCCCATGTAATTTCGAAATACATAAGTATAGGCTATTTTTAGAGTCCGTATGTGTGGGGAAACAAGAGATAGGGTTGATTTCGGACTCCTCCACCAAGGGCCACGAAATTCCCCCCTCTTCCTCCATATATACAGCCCTTAGGGCATCGTTTAGACTTTGGGGGGTTTTGTTTAGATTAAAAGTTCGCCATAGCTGCAACTTCGCGTACTTCGTTTGTGTTCAACGACCAGACAAAGGCGTCACAGAACCCCACCTTGATCAATAAAGCTTTCATCTTATATTCGCAATATCCAGATTGCAATCTTAGTTTCTTGCTTGTTCTTCGTTTGCTCGCAGGAAACAGACCCTCGTGGTCAGGTTGATCGTGCTCCGGCGTGGTCAATAACCTCTCGGAGTTGGTTTAGCGATTGCTAAGGCGCGACGTCCTCGCACGTTCGTAGTCGGATCGTCAAAGTCGACTTCCACCAAAGCGAAATCCACCATCTCATCGAAAGACGGGACACCTTTGCCTCTATCACTATTTTGATGATATACTGATTTATAGCAGATCTTTGGAAGAACACTTGGAACATTTACGTGCTGTTTTTATTGCTCTACGTGATGCACGTTTGTTTGGTAACCTTGGGAAGTGCACCTTTTGCACCGACCGAGTATCTTTTCTTGGCTATGTTGTTACTCCACAGGGAATTGAAGTTGACAAAGCCAAGATTGAAGCTATTGAGAGTTGGCCGCAGCCCAAAACGGTCACACAAGTGAGGAGTTTTCTTGGCCTCGCTGGATTCTATAGGCGTTTTGTGAGAGATTTCAGCACCATTGCTGCACCTCTCAACGAGCTTACAAAGAAGGATGTGCCTTTTGTTTGGGGTACCGCACAGGAAAAAGCCTTCACGGTATTGAAAGATAAGTTGACACATGCTCCTTTACTCCAACTTCCTGATTTTAATAAGACTTTTGAGCTTGAATGTGATGCTAGTGGAATTGGATTAGGAGGTGTGTTATTACAAGATGGCAAACCTGTTGCATACTTTTCTGAAAAATTGAGTGGGCCTAGTCTGAATTATTCTACTTATGATAAAGAATTATATGCTCTTGTTCGGACTTTAGAAACATGGCAACATTATTCATGGCCCAAAGAATTTGTTATACATTCTGATCATGAATCATTGAAACATATTAAAAGTCAAGCTAAACTGAATCGTAGACATGCTAAATGGGTTGAATTCATTGAGACTTTCCCTTATGTCATTAAACACAAGAAGGGCAAAGAAAATGTTATTGCTGATGCATTGTCTCGTCGCTATACTATGCTTTCACAACTTGACTTCAAAATATTTGGTTTGGAGACCATCAAAGATCAATATGTGCATGATGCTGATTTTAAAGATGTAATGCAGAATTGTAAAGAAGGAAGAATGTGGAACAAGTTTGTCGTTAACGATGGATTTGTGTTTCGTGCTAACAAGCTATGCATTCCAGCTAGCTCCGTTCGTCTTTTGTTGTTGCAGGAGGCGCATGGAGGAGGATTAATGGGACACTTTGGCGTGAAGAAGACGGAGGACGTACTTGCTACACATTTCTTTTGGCCAAAGATGAGACGGGATGTTGAGCGTTTTATTGCTCGATGCACTACATGTCAAAAAGCTAAGTCATGACTCAATCCTCATGGTTTATATATGCCTTTGCCTGTACCTAGTGTTCCTTGGGAGGATATATCTATGGACTTTGTTTTAGGTTTACCTCGAACAAAGAAGGGGAGGGATAGCATATTTGTTGTTGTGGATAGATTCTCGAAAATGGCAAACTTTATACCATGTCATAAAAGCGATGATGCTGTTAATGTGCTGATTTGTTCTTTCGTGAAATTATTCGCTTGCATGGTGTGCCAAATACTATTGTTTCAGATCGTGATACTAAATTTCTTAGCCACTTTTGGAGATGTTTATGGGCTAAGTTGGGGACTAAACTGCTTTTTAGTACTACTTGTCACCCCCAAACTGATGGACAAACTGAAGTAGTCAATAGAACGTTGTCTACTATGCTTAGGGCTGTTTTGAAGAATAATAAGAAAATGTGGGAGGAATGCTTGCCTCATATTGAATTTGCTTATAATCGTTCATTGCATTCTACTACTAAGATGTGCCCTTTTGAAGTTGTGTATGGTTTCCTACCTCGTGCACCTATTGATTTGTTGCCTCTTCCATCTTCGGAGAAGGTTAATTTTGATGCTAAACAACGTGCTGAATTGATTTTAAAAATGCATGAGTTAACTAAGCAAAACATTGAGCGTATGAATGCTAAATATAAACTTGCTGGAGATAAGGGTAGAAAACATGTTGTGTTTGCACCTGGAGATCTTGTTTGGTTACATTTGCGTAAGGATAGATTTCCTGATTTGCGCAAATCAAAGCTAATGCCATGTGCTGATGGTCCCTTTAAGGTGTTAGAGAAAATAAATGATAATGCATATAAACTTGAGCTGCCTGCAGATTTTGGGGTTAGTCCCACTTTTAACATTGCAGATTTGAAGCCTTATTTGGGTGAGGAAGATGAACTTCCGTCGAGGACGACTTCATTTCAAGAAGGGGAGGATGATGAGGACATCAATACAATTGTTACACCCACAGCCCCTGCTGCTATACATACTGGACCAATTACTAGAGCTCGTGCACGCCAACTAAATTACCAGGTACTTTCGTTTCTTGGTAATGATTCTAATGTTCATGAGAATATGATGCTGCCTAAATTGGATACATTTGTTTTGCTTACAAATGAAGGGCCTAGCTTGGAGAAGGATGAACGTTGGAGCAAGAACAAGCATGGAGATGATGGCATGCGCAAGGGAAACAAGAACGGAGTTACAAGTAATGATTTCAGGACTTTGAAGCCACCATAATGGGTGCATGAAGCCTTGGACGAAATATACAAGACGCCACTTCATAAATTTCGTCCCGAGGCTATTTTAGGTGCTGCGTCACCTTATTATTGGGCCAGGCCCATGTAATTTCGAAATACATAAGTATAGGCTATTTTTAGAGTCCGTATGTGTGGGGAAACAAGAGATAGGGTTGATTTCGGACCCCTCCACCAAGGGCCACGAAATTCCCCCCTCTTCCTCCATATATACAGCCCTTAGGGCATCGTTTAGACTTTGGGTTTTGTTTAGATTAAAAGTTCGCCATAGCTGCAACTTCGCGTACTTCGTTTGTGTTCAACGACCAGACAAAGGCGTCACAGAACCCCACCTTGATCAATAAAGCTTTCATCTTATATTCGCAATATCCAGATTGCAATCTCAGTTTCTTGCTTGTTCTTCGTTTGCTCGCAGGAAACAGACCCTCGTGGTCAGGTTGATCGTGCTCCGGCGTGGTCAATAACCTCTCGGAGTTGGTTTAGCGATTGCTAAGGCGCGACGTCCTCGCACGTTCGTAGTCGGATCGTCAAAGTCGACTTCCACCAAAGCGAAATCCACCATCTCATCGAAAGACGGGACACCTTTGCCTCTATCAATTCTCCTCCATCTTACATTTATAGAACTTGTTGGAGACTTTATATCTCTCAACTTCGGGCATTTTCTTTAAATATTAACTTCAACTCCTAGAACATCTCATATGCTCCATGACGTTCAAAACGTCTTTGAAGTCCGGATTCTAAGTCGTAAAACATGGCACACTGAACTATCGAGTAGTCATCAGCTTTGCTCTGCCAGACTTTCATAACGTCTGGAGTTGCTCCTGCAGTGGGTCTTGCACCTAGTGGTGCTTCCAGGACGTAATTCTTCTGTGCAACAATGACGATAATCCTCAAGTTACGGACCCAGACCGTGTAGTTGCTACCATCATCTTTCAACTTAGCTTTCTCTAGGAACGCATTAAAATTCAAGGGAATGGTAGCACGGGCCATTGATCTACAACAACATAGATATGCAAAAACTATCAGGTACTAAGTTCATGATAAATTAAAGTTCAATTAATAATATTACTTAAGAACTCCCACTTAGATAGACATCCCTTTAGTCATCTAAATGATCACATGATCCATATCAACTAAACCATGTCCGATCATCACGCGAGATGGAGTAGTTTTCAATGGTGAACATCACTATGTTGATCATATCTACTCTATGATTCACGTTCGACCTTTCGATCTCAGTGTTCCGAGGCCATATCTGCATATGCTAGGCTCATCAAGTTTAACCCGAGTATTCTGCAGGTGCAAAACTGGCTTGCACCCATTGTATGTGAACATAGAGCTTATCACACTCCGATCATCACGTGGTGTCTCGGCACGACGAACTGTAGCAACGATGCATACTCAGGGAGAACACTTGTACCTTGAAATTTAGTGAGGGATTATCTTATAATGGTACCGCCATATTAAGCAAAACAAGATGCATAAAAGATAAACATCACATGCAATCAAAATATGTGACATGATATGGCCATCATCATCTTGTGCCTTTGATCTGCATCTCCAAAGCACCGTCATGATCTCCATCTTCACCGGCTTGATACCTTGACCTCCATCGTAGCATCGTTGTCGTCTCGCCAACTATTGCTTCTACGACTATCGCAACCGCTTAGTGATAAAATAAAGAATTACATGGAAATTGCATTTCATACAATAAAGTGACAACCATATGGCTCCTGCCAGTTGCCGATAACTGTTAGAAAACATGATCATCTCATACAACAATTTATATCTCATCACGTCTTGACCATATCACATCACAACATGCCCTGCAAAAACAAGTTAGACGTCCTCTATGTTGTTGTTGCAAGTTTTATGTGGATGCTACGGGCTTCTAGCAAGAACCGTTCTTACCTCCACATAAAAAACCACAACGATTTTTCATCAAGTGTGTTGTTTTAACCTTCAACAAGGACCGGTCATAGTCAAACTCGATTGAACTAAAGTTGGTGAAACAGACTCCCGCCAGCCACCTGTGTGCAAAGCACATCGGTAGAACCAGTCTCATGAACGCGGTCATGTAATGTCGGCCCGGGATACTTCATCCAAAAATACCGTCAAATCAAAGTAAGATGTTGGTGGTTAGTATGACTATTATTGCCCACAACTCTTTGTGGTTTACTCGTGCATATCATCTACACATAGACCTGGCTCTGATACCACTGTTAGGGAATGTAGCATGCAATTTCAAAAAAATTCCTACGATCATGCAAGATCTATCTAGGATATGCATAGCAACGGGAAGGGGAGAGTGTGTCCACGTACCCTTGTAGACCAAAAACGGAAGCGTTAGGTTAACGCAGTTGATGTAGTCCAACGTCTTCACGATCCAACCGATCCAAGTATCGAACGTACAGCACTTCCGTGTTCAGCACACGTCCAGCTTGATGACGTCCCTCGAGCTCTTGATCCAGTAGAGGGTCGAGGGAGAGTTTCGACAGCACGACGGCGTGGTGACGGTGATGGTGATGTGATCCGCGCAGGGCTTCGCCTAAGCACTACGACGCTATGACTGGAGGAGTAAACTCTGGAGGGGGCACCGCACACAGCTAAGAGAAATCTTGGTGTCCCTTTGGGGTGCCCCTCGCCCCCGTATATAAAGGGGGAGGAGGAGGTGGCCGGCCCAAGGGGGGCGCGCCAAGGGGGGAGTCCTACTTGGGGTCCTAGTCCAAGTAGTATTCGTCCCTCCCTTCCTTCCAACAGAAAGTTGAAAGGGGAAAGGAGGGAGAAGGAGAAGGAAAGAGGGGGTCGCGCCCCCTCCTCTTGTCCAATTCGGATTGGGCAAGGGGTGTGTGTGCCACCTCCCGTGGCCGGCCTCCTCTCCTCCACTATGGCCCATTAACTTTCCCGGGGGGGAGGGTCCGGTAACCTCCAGGTACTCCAAAAAATCTCCGAACCTTATCGGAACCATTCCGGTGTCCGTTTATAACCTTCCAATATATCAATCTTTATCTCTTGACCATTTCAAGACTCCTTGTCATGTCCATGATCTCATCTGGGACTCCGAACAAACTTCGGTCACCAAAACACATAATTCATAATACAAATCATCATCGAACGTTAAGCGTGCGGACCATACGGGTTCGAGAACTATGTAGACATGACCGAGACACATCTCCAGTCACTAACCAATAGCGGAACCTGGATGCTCATATTGGCTCCTACATATTCTATGAAGATCTTAATCGGTCAAACCGCATAACAACATACGTTATTCCCTTTGTCATTGGTATGTTCCTTGCCCGAGATTCGATCGTCGGTATCATTACACCTAGTTCAATCTCGTTACCGGCAAGTCTCTTTACGCGTTCCATAATGCATCATCCCGCCACTAACTCATTAGTTACGTTGCTTGCCAGGCTTATAGTGATGTGCATTACCGAGAGGGCCTAGAGATACCTCTCCGATACTCGGAGTGACAAATCCTAATCTCGATCTATGCCAACTCAACAAACACCTTCGGAGACACCTGTAGAGCATTTTTATAAACACCCAGTTACGTTGTGATGTTTGATAGCACATAAGGTCTTCCTTCCGTATTCGGGAGTTGCATAATCTCATAGTCAGAGGAATATGTATAAGTCATGAAGAAAGTAATAACAACAAAACTAAACGATCATTATGCTAAGCTAACAGATGGGTCTTGTCCATCACATCATTTTCTAATGATGTGATCCCGTTCATGAAATGACAACACATGTCTATGGTCAGGAAACTTAAACATCTTTGATTAACGAGCTAGTCAAGTAGAGGCATACTAGAGACACTGTGTTTTGTCTATGTATTCACACATGTATTAAGTTTCCGGTTAATACAATTCTAGCATGAATAATAAACATATATCACGATATAAGGAACTAGAAATAACAACTTTATTATTGCCTCTAGGGCATATTTCCTTCACCTACTTGGGCTTCCACCCCAATTCGCCCCCCTTCCATGTTTTCCGGAGAGAGAAGGAAAGAGGAGGGGGAGAGAAGGAAGGGGGAGGCCGAACCCCTCCCCTTCCTTTCTCTCTTCCCCCTTTCCTTCCTCTTCCTATTAGGCCTACATGGGGGCGCAGCAGCCCATGCTGGCTGCTGCATTTCCCCTCTTGGCCCAATAGGCCCAAATCTTTACAGGGGGTGCCCGGAACCCCTTCCGGTGACCCGATATGTACCCGGTACCCCCGAAACACTTCCAGTGTCCGAATATCATTGTCCTATATATGAATCTTTAACTCTCGATCATTTCGAGACTCCTCGTCATGTCCGTGATCTCATCCGGAACTCTGAACAACATTCGGTCACCAAATCACATAACTCATATAATACAAATCGTCATCGAACCTTAAGCTTGCGGACCCTACGGGTTTGCGAACTATGTAGACATGACCGAGACACCTCTCCGGTCAATAACCAACAGCGGAACCTGGATGCTCATATTGGTTCCTACATATTCTATGAAGACCTTTATCGGTCAAACCGTAATGACAACGTATGTAATTCCCTTTGTCATCGGTATGTTACTTGCCCGAGATTCGAGCGTCGGTATCTCCATACCTAGCTCAATCTCATTACCAGCAAGTCTCTTTACTCGTTCCGTTATGCATCATCCCGTAACTAACTTATTAGTCACATTGCTTGCAAGCCTTATTATGATGTGCATTACCGAGAGGGCCCAGAGATACCTCTCCGATACTCGGAGTGACAAATCCTAATCTCGATCTATGCCAACCCAACAAACACCTTCGGAGATACCTATGGAGCATCTTTATAATCATCCAGTTACATTGTGACATTTGATAGCACACAAGGTATTCCTCCAGTATCCGGGAGTTGCATAATCTTATAGTCAAAGGAGTATGTATAAGTCATGAAGAAAGCAATAGCAATAAAACTCAACAATCATTATGCTAAGCTAACGGATGGGTCTTGTCCATGACATCATTCTCCTAATGATGTGACCCCCTTCATCAAATGACAACACATGTCTATGGCTAGGAAACTTTACCATCTTTGATTAACGAGCTAGTCTAGTAGAGGCTTACTAGGGACACTGTGTTTTGTCTATGTATCCACACATGTATCAAGTTTCCGGTCAATATAATTCTAGCATGAATAATAAACATTTATCATGATATAAGGCAATATAAATAACAACTTTATTATTGCCTCTAGGGCATATTTCCTTATGAAGCATATTCACAAGTTTCTTAATCAACATGTCATTCCTTGGGTCAAACTAATCTGGGATTCTTATTACCCAGTGATGAGGACATCAATACAATTGTTACACCCACAGCCCCTGCTGCTATACATACTGGACCAATTACTAGAGCTCGTGCACGCCAACTAAATTACCAGGTACTTTCGTTTCTTGGTAATGATTCTAATGTTCATGAGAATATGATGCTGCCTAAATTGGATACATTTGTTTTGCTTACAAATGAAGGGCCTAGCTTGGAGAAGGATGAACATTGGAGCAAGAACAAGCACGGAGATGATGGCATGCGCAAGGGAAACAAGAACGGAGTTACAAGTGAGGATTTCAGGACTTTGAAGCCACCATAATGGGTGCATGAAGCCTTGGACGAAATATACAAGATGCCACTTCATAAATTTCGTCCCGAGGCTATTTTAGGTGCTGCGTCACCTTATTATTGGGCCAGGCCCATGTAATTTCGAAATACATAAGTATAGGCTATTTTTAGAGTCCGTATGTGTGGGGAAACAAGAGATAGGGTTGATTTCGGACCCCTCCACCAAGGGCCACGAAATTCCCCCCCTCTTCCTCCATATATACAGCCCTTAGGGCATCGTTTAGACTTTGGGGGATTTGTTTAGTTAAAAGTTAGCCAACGCAACTTCGTGTACTTCGTTTGTGTCCAACGACCAGACCAAGACCGCTTACGGATCCCCACCATTATCAGTACCTCACATATATTTGCAATATTCAGATTGCTTTATCATATTCTTGCTCGTTCTTCGATTGCTTGAAGGAATAGACCTTCGTGGTCAGGCTGACCGTGCTTCCGGCATCGTCAGTAACCTCAGGAGATTGGTTTAGCGATTGCTAAGGCGCAACGTCGTGCACGTTTGTAGTCGGATCGTCAAAGTCATCTCCACCAAATCGATAGTTATCATCTCATCGAAAGATCGGGACACCCCCGCCTCTATCAAGTGGTATCAGATTTCCAGGTTGCTCGGTGAGATTTTACAGTTTTTCATAGTTTAGATCGAGTCTGTTCTTCATACCTATAGTCCACGAAAAAGCCACAAAAAAAATTAGGGTTAGTTCATCATATCCGAACCAATCTGAGCCTTGCATAATCTTTTTAGGGTTTTGCTTTGTTGAATTTGCGGTTGCATCGTCGTGTCTAGTTGCTGGTCTTAGAGTCTAGTCTTTTAGAGTTTCGAGTTCTGGTCATAAGTTGTCACGCCGCCGCCGCACCATCATCATCGCCCCTGCCATCTACCACCACCGCACCGAATCCGTATCCATATACCACCACCAATCCGTGTCCATATACCACCACCGATCCATATCCATATACTACCACTGCTACCACCACCGCTGCCATATACCACCACCATATATCCACCACCAATCCGAGTTCTTTGCTTATTAGGTTTGTTTTCGGGATCCATCTAGATTCCGATTCGTGTTTCCTTGCCGGAGTAGGTTTCGGAAAAAAAAAAAAGAGTCGGGTAGCCACGCTCCGTTTAGGCCCAAAATTTTTTGAAAACGCATTTTTCGAAAAAATTTCTGGCTATCCTATTTTTAGGTGTTTTTGAGTGTTTTGAGACAGGTGCCATTATAGGAAGTTTTTTTTGACCCGTTTCCAGTTTTTGGGTCCGGGCAGTCAAAAAAAAAATTGGTCGAAAAAAATTTCGTGCCCATCCTGTCAGTTTGAGCTAAGAAGAGTTTTGAGACACTCGCCATTATAGTGATTTTTCGCAAAAAAAAAAAGCAGCGCAAAAAAAAAAGAAGAGCGCAAAAAAAAAAGAGCGAAAAAAAAAATTCCAGAGTGTGCTTTTCCCTTGTTTACGTGCCGCGCCGTGATTTTGTTAGTGTTCTAGGCTCGCGTCTCTAGCACAGTCTAGCCTAGGACCAGCACAGTACCGTCGTTGAGCGTTTATTCAACTTTGCATCTCTGAATTGATTATTGCTGACCCTTTTTGCTACCATATTATAAGCCTTCCCAGCTCCACATACATCTACGTCGTGCGTTTGACTCTCCCTGGTAATCGCTCTATCCACGCTTTGAGAGTTTTTGACTACAACGGTTGCCGATCACCGCCTGCTGCTGGGTAAGAACTGGTAAGAATTTGAGATTTGCTTGACGGATTTGTGACACCCACCACCACCACTTGTTCGTAGTCTGTAGGATCATATTCTTGTGTGTTTCTATTGCTGCTAACCATGCCAGGATCACAAGCCGACGAGATTGACTGGGAGAATTTATCGAACAAGGAGCTTCATGATAAGTTTCAGCAAATGATGACTGAACAGGTGCAAGATGTGCTGAACAATTTTGAAGAGGCCATGGAGAAGATCACTGGCCTTGAGAAGACGTTCGAAACAAAGCTCGATAACAAGTTTAATGAATTGCTCGCGCGTCTTCCACCACCACCACCCGCTGTACCTAACGCACCTCTCCAACGACTACCTCCACGTTGATGAGGACATCAATACAATTGTTACACCCACAGCCCCTGCTGCTATACATACTGGACCAATTACTAGAGCTCGTGCACGCCAACTAAATTACCAGGTACTTTCGTTTCTTGGTAATGATTCTAATGTTCATGAGAATATGATGCTGCCTAAATTGGATACATTTGTTTTGCTTACAAATGAAGGGCCTAGCTTGGAGAAGGATGAACATTGGAGCAAGAACAAGCATGGAGATGATGGCATGCGCAAGGGGAACAAGAACGGAGTTACAAGTGATGATTTCAGGACTTTGAAGCCACCATAATGGGTGCATGAAGCCTTGGACGAAATATACAAGATGCCACTTCATAAATTTCGTCCCGAGGCTATTTTAGGTGCTGCGTCACCTTATTATTGGGCCAGGCCCATGTAATTTCGAAATACATAAGTATAGGCTATTTTTAGAGTCCGTATGTGTGGGGAAACAAGAGATAGGGTTGATTTCGGACCCCTCCACCAAGGGCCACGAAATTCCCCCCCTCTTCCGCCATATATACAGCCCTTAGGGCATCGTTTAGACTTTGGGTTTTGTTTAGATTAAAAGTTCGCCATAGCTGCAACTTCGCGTACTTCGTTTGTGTTCAACGACCAGACAAAGGCGTCACAGAACCCCACCTTGATCAATAAAGCTTTCATCTTATATTCGCAATATCCAGATTGCAATCTTAGTTTCTTGCTTGTTCTTCGTTTGCTCGCAGGAAACAGACCCTCGTGGTCAGGTTGATCGTGCTCCGGCGTGGTCAATAACCTCTCGGAGTTGGTTTAGCGATTGCTAAGGCGCGACGTCCTCGCACGTTCGTAGTCGAATCGTCAAAGTCGACTTCCACCAAAGCGAAATCCACCATCTCATCGAAAGACGGGACACCTTTGCCTCTATCAAGTGGTATCAGATTTCCAGGTTGCTCGGTGAGATTTTACAGTTTTTCATAGTTTAGATCGAGTCTGTTCTTCATACCTACAGTCCACGAAAAAGCCACAAAAAAAAATTAGGGTTAGTTCATCATATCCGAACCAATCTGAGCCTTTGCATATTCTTTTTAGGGTTTTGCTTTGTTGAATTTGCGGTTGCATCGTCGTGTCTAGTTGCTGGTCTTAGAGTCTAGTCTTTTAGAGTTTCGAGTTCTGGTCATAAGTTGTCACGCCGCCGCCGCACCATCATCATCACCCCTGCCATCTACCACCACCGCTTCGAATCCGTATCCATATACCACCACAGCTGTCATATACCACCACCGCTGCCATCTACCACCATATATCCACCACCAATCCGAGTTCTTGTCATATTAGGTTTGTTTTCGAGATCCATCTAGATTCCGATTCGTGTTTCCTTGCCGGAGTAGGTTTCGGAAAAAAAAAATAGTCGGGTAGCCACGCTCCGTTTAGGCCCAAAAATTTTCGAAAACGCATTTTTCGAAAAAATTTCTGGCTATCCTATTTTTAGGTGTTTCTGAGTGTTTTGAGACAGGTGCCATTATAGGAAGTTTTTTTTGACCCGTTTCCAGTTTTTGGGTCCGGGCAGTCAAAAAAAAAATTGGTCAAAAAAAAAAATTTCGTGCCCATCCTTTCAGTTTGAGCTAAGAAGAGTTTTGAGACACTCGCCATTATAGTGATTTTTCGCAAAAAAAAAGAGCGCCAAAAAAAAGAAAAAAGAGCGCCAAAAAAAAAAAGAGCGAAAATAAATTCCAGAGTGTGCTTTTCCCTTGTTTACGTGCCGCGCCGTGATTTTGTTAGTGTTCTAGGCTCGCGTCTCTAGCACAGTCTAGCCTAGGACCAGCACAGTACCGTCGTTGAGCGTTTATTCAACTTTGCATCTCTGAATTGATTATTGCTGACCCTTTTTGCTACCATATTATAAGCCTTCCCAGCTCCACATACATCTACGTCGTGCGTTTGACTCTCCCTGGTAATCGCTCTATCCAAGCTTTGAGAGTTTTTGACTACAACGGTTGCCGATCACCGCCTGCTGCTGGGTAAGAACTGGTAAGAATTTGAGATTTGCTTGACGGATTTGTGACACCCACCACCACCACTTGTTCATAGTCTGTAGGATCATATTCTTGTGTGTTTCTATTGCTGCTAACCATGCCAGGATCACAAGCCGACGAGATTGACTGGGAGAATTTATCGAACAAGGAGCTTCATGATAAGTTTCAGCAAATGATGACTGAACAGGTGCAAGATGTGCTGAACAATTTTGAAGAGGCCATGGAAAAGATCACTGGCTTTGAGAAGACGTTCGAAACAAAGCTCGATAACAAGTTTAATGAATTGCTCGCGCGTCTTCCACCACCACCACCCGCTGCAGCTAACGCACCTCTCCAACAACAACAACAACAACGACTACCTCCACGTCGCGAAGCAGACCTCCGCCGAGCAAGCCGTGTTCCTCTTGCGTTTGGCCAAACTGTTGGTGCTGCTGTTGATACTTCTGTGGCTCCTGCTGCTGATGCGGAGGAGGATGTTTATGTGGGAGACTATGAGGATGAGGTTGATCAAAATCACCACTACGTGCAGCCACCTGTACCACCACCAGCAGGTCGACCTCAGGTATATATTCGTAATGGTAGGCCTGCACCACCACCTCAGGTACGAGATGATGTCCATATTCCTAAACTGAAATTGAATATTCCACCATTTGAGGGTAGATATGTTCCTGATATATATCTTACTTGGGAGTTAGAAACTGAACAACGATTTACATGTTTACAATATCCTGAGGAGAGACGAGTTGCTGCTGCTGTTTGTGCTTTCACTAGTTTTGCATGTGTATGGTGGTCTGAACATTGTAGATTATATCCTATTCCAACTACTTGGGCTGCTTTGAAAACTGCTATGCGTACGCGTGGGGTTCCACCATATTATCAACGTGAATTGCTTCAAAAATTGCAGCGTTTAAGACAAGGGAAAAATTCTGTAGAAGAATATTATCAAGAATTACAAACTGGCATGATTAGATGTGGTATTGTTGAGGAGAATGAAGCTATGCTTGCACGTTTTCTGGGTGGATTAATGATGAGGACATCAATACAATTGTTACACCCACAACCCCTGCTGCTATACATACTGGACCAATTACTAGAGCTCGTGCACGCCAACTAAATTACCAGGTACTTTCGTTTCTTGGTAATGATTCTAATGTTCATGAGAATATGATGCTGCCTAAATTGGATACATTTGTTTTGCTTACAAATGAAGGGCCTAGCTTGGAGAAGGATGAACATTGGAGCAAGAACAAGCACGGAGATGATGGCATGCGCAAGGGAAACAAGAACGGAGTTACAAGTGAGGATTTCAGGACTTTGAAGCCACCATAATGGGTGCATGAAGCCTTGGACGAAATATACAAGATGCCACTTCATAAATTTCGTCCCGAGGCTATTTTAGGTGCTGCGTCACCTTATTATTGGGCCAGGCCCATGTAATTTCGAAATACATAAGTATAGGCTATTTTTAGAGTCCGTATGTGTGGGGAAACAAGAGATAGGGTTGATTTCGGACCCCTCCACCAAGGGCCACGAAATTCCCCCCTCTTCCTCCACATATACAGCCCTTAGGGCATCGTTTAGACTTTGGGTTTTGTTTAGATTAAAAGTTCGCCATAGCTGCAACTTCGCGTACTTCGTTTGTGTTCAACGACCAGACAAAGGCGTCACAGAACCCCACCTTGATCAATAAAGCTTTCATCTTATATTCGCAATATCCAGATTGCAATCTTAGTTTCTTGCTTGTTCTTCGTTTGCTCGTAGGAAACAGACCCTCGTGGTCAGGTTGATCGTGCTCCGGCGTGGTCAATAACCTCTCGGAGTTGGTTTAGCGATTGCTAAGGCGCGACGTCCTCGCACGTTCGTAGTCGGATCGTCAAAGTCGACTTCCACCAAAGCGAAATCCACCATCTCATCGAAAGACGGGACACCTTTGCCTCTATCAAGATGATGAGGACATCAATACAATTGTTACACCCACAGCCCCTGCTGCTATACATACTGGACCAATTACTAGAGCTCGTGCACGCCAACTAAATTACCAGGTACTTTCGTTTCTTGGTAATGATTCTAATGTTCATGAGAATATGATGCTGCCTAAATTGGATACATTTGTTTTGCTTACAAATGAAGGGCCTAGCTTGGAGAAGGATGAACATTGGAGCAAGAACAAGCATGGAGATGATGGCATGCGCAAGGGGAACAAGAACGGAGTTACAAGTGATGATTTCAGGACTTTTAAGCCACCATAATGGGTGCATGAAGCCTTGGACGAAATATACAAGATGCCACTTCATAAATTTCGTCCCGAGGCTATTTTAGGTGCTGCGTCACCTTATTATTGGGCCAGGCCCATGTAATTTCGAAATACATAAGTATAGGCTATTTTTAGAGTCCGTATTTGTGGGGAAACAAGAGATAGGGTTGATTTCGGACCCCTCCACCAAGGGCCACGAAATTCCCCCCCTCTTCCTCCATATATACAGCCCTTAGGGCATCGTTTAGACTTTGGGTTTTGTTTAGATTAAAAGTTCGCCATAGCTGCAACTTCGCGTACTTCGTTTGTGTTCAACGACCAGACAAAGGCGTCACAGAACCCCACCTTGATCAATAAAGCTTTCATCTTATATTCGCAATATCCAGATTGCAATCTTAGTTTTTGCTTGTTCTTCGTTTGCTCGCAGGAAACAGACCCTCGTGGTCAGGTTGATCGTGCTCCGGCGTGGTCAATAACCTCTCGGAGTTGGTTTAGCGATTGCTAAGGCGCGACGTCCTCGCACGTTCGTAGTCGGATCGTCAAAGTCGACTTCCACCAAAGCGATATCCATCATCTCATCGAAAGATCGGGACCCTCGCCTCTATCAAGTGGTATCAGATTTCCAGGTTACTCGGTGAGATTTTACAGTTTTTCGTAGTTTAGATCGAGTCTGTTCTTCATACCTACAGTCCACGAAAAAGCCACAAAAAAAAATTAGGGTTAGTTCATCATATCCGAACCAATCTGAGCCTTTGCATAATCTTTTTAGGGTTTTGCTTTGTTGAATTTGCGGTTGCATCGTCGTGTCTAGTTGCTGGTCTTAGAGTCTAGTCTTTTAGAGTTTCGAGTTCTGGTCATAAGTTGTCACGCCGCCGCCGCACCATCATCATCGCCCCTGCCATCTACCACCACCGCACCGAATCCGTATCCATATACCACCACCAATTCGTGTCCATATACCACCACCGATCCATATCCATATACTACCACCGCTACCACCACCGCTGCCATATACCACCACCATATATCCACCACCAATCCGAGTTCTTTGCTTATTAGG
>NW_021237113.1:0-409 GCF_002162155.2 Triticum dicoccoides | reverse complement strand
AGGGCGTCTGCTTGGTCGTTGTCGTTTCTTGGCACATGGAGGAACTAGCACCCCTCGAAATATCCACTGAGTTGTTGCACGAGGCAACGGTAACTCGCCATGTTTGCATCTTTGGCGTCCCGGTCGCCAGACGACTGCAGGACCACTAAGTCCGAGTCGCCATAACACAGGATCCGGGGAATGCCAAGTTCTTTGGCAAGCTGGAGCCCATGAATGAGCGCCTCGTATTCGGCGACGTTGTTGGAGGCGGCGAAGTGCATTTGCAGTGCGTATTTGAGCTTATCGCCTTTAGGAGAAGTGAGGACAATGCCGGCTCCCAAGCCGGTGCGCATCTTGGAGCCGTCGAAATGCATCCGCCAATGGGTGGAGTCGGGCGCTGGTGGTAGGTACTGGGTCTCGGCCCAGTCGA
>NW_021237112.1:0-3046 GCF_002162155.2 Triticum dicoccoides | reverse complement strand
ATGCGTCCTCCTTGGTGCAAGTTGCGAAACTCGCGCTTCTTCATGGCCATAGCTCCTACTGAAACATGGGCTGTGTGAAAAGCTTGCTGAAACTGGTCCCATGTGACAGTGTCGATGGGGTACGTGGCTGTGAAATTCTCCCACCATGATGCTGCGGGTCCATCAAGTTGATGTGCGGCAAAACGCACTCTCTCCGCATCTGTGCATCCTGTAGTGGTCAACTCCCATCCAACCTTGCGGAGCCAATCATCTGCAACTATCGGCTCGGTGCTACTGGAGAACACCGGCGGATTCAGCCTTAGAAAACGGGCTAAGTGATCAACAGGTGGTGGTGGTGGTGGTAGGTTGTTGTTCCCCTGGTTCTGATTCTGGACTAGTATCTGCATCAAAGCATTCTGCTGCTGGATCAACTGAGTGAGCTCCCACGGGAAAGCAAATCTATTGTCGCGTCTCGTTGGCATCTGATGGGTTTAGAAAAGATGAGAATACAGAATAGAAATAGATCTAGAGGGAAAACACTACCCATATGCACATGAGACAAACACAAACATATCACTTCAATCAATTCAAACAAGGGCATACATCGATATATCTATCGTTACAAAAGTGCTCGGACTATACTATATACATGGGGGAATTACTACTACTGATATTCTGGTCGACTAGAAAAATTGATCGGTGGAAGACTCCATGATATTTGCTCCAGCTTCATCAACATAGTCATCATCGGTATCATCGGGGTCTGAGTCGATCGGTGTCGTCGATGATGATGTAGTTCTCCGGGCAAGTGGAATCGTCGTCTTCTCCTCCTGGTGCGGGGTCTCCCATGAATACTCCTAGCTTATTTTTCAAATCATCATTCTTCTCCACGAGTATCGTCATTTCCTCCTCATATCCACCGCGTGTAGACTTGAGTTCTTCCTCCAGCTCCGTGATCTTGGTCATTGCCTTCTTCAGATCTATCATGCCTACGCACATCTGGTTCTCCTGGCGTCGAATGTGCTGGTTTAACTCCTGAATGAAAGCTGCAATAGACCTATCCTTCCTGGTGCTGATCACCTCCCATTGCTCATCTCAGCGCCCACAAATCTGGTAGATAGTATCCTTGAGATCATTGTGGTAAACTTCTCCAATGCGTCCCATAGCAATGTGGGCTGCCATGCTCTTTCCTGGACTCCAGGTTGGTGCATCAAAGGAAAACTCTATGGGCTCAGTGACTGGCGTGAATATCCTTCCTGGAACTTGAACTCGAATCACCCAACCCTCCTCTTCTTGTAAAGTGGTGATGTACGTCCCGGTGAAGCTTGGTATTCCGATGTTCAGGTATCTAGTGACTTCCTTCAAGTGTCGTCCAAAAGGTGTATCTTCATCTGGTTGAGTGAACTTGTTCCTTGCATCCGCTATCCTAAAGAGTAGAAAAGGGAGAGGAGTCAGAAATGAGAAGAGAGTAATGATCTAGGGCTTTAGCTTAGTGGTCGTTTCCTACATTCAGCGTGTGCTTTGATACCATCTTGTAGCGACCAGACCTCAAACAGTCTGATCTCTGTGCATCAGTGTCATCCCTGGATCGGTAATGCTGACACGCACAGTACTTGAGGATTTATAACAGAGTAGCAATCACACACTACTTACATTGAATGTCTCAGATGAGAACTTATTACAATAATATGGCTTAAGGCCATCTAAACTCGATAACAACGGAAGGCTTGGAAGATAAAGTGAGTCCATCAACTCCAACGGCATCACTAAGTGAAAGACAACGACCTATGGCACTTTACTCGTCGTCTGAAAAGTGTGCAACATGAAACGTTGCAGCCCGAAACGGGTCAACACATGGAATATGCTGGCAATGTAACATAAGAGCAATGAACAGAATAATTGCTATCATTACAAGCATATATGGCTGGTGGAAAGCTCTATGGTTACAGTTTTGCATAAAGCCAATTTTTCCCTACTACAAAGGAATAAATTTTATTTAACTATCATGCTGGTTGTTAAACTACTACAAAGGAATAAATTTTATTTAACTATCATGCTGGTTGTTAAACATTGAGAAGGTTCCTCCAACTCAATCCCAATTAAACATCATCATTAAACTCAATCAGATTATATTTAGAGTGATGAGATCAACATGATAATCCAAGAACCAGATACTCAAGATGTCCATAACCGGGGACACGGCTAACTGTGATTAGTCTGTACACTCTGCAGAGGTTTGCACACGTTTCCCCACAAAACTCGAATACATCCATGGTTGGAGAATCGAGACACAGTCTTTCTAAAACAATAACTCTTTATTCTGGGTGGACAGTTACACCTACTTTCCCCTACATCTGCTAGCCCATCACTGAAAGAGGTCTTCAAACGTACTCAACTATGCTAGAGCCCATAATAGCTTGTGGCTGCACACGGAAGTTTCTAGCATGAATAATCTTATGATCCCTTTCAGCCTGGGTGGCGGACCGTAGGATGATCACACGGGTACTCCGGGATATCCTAGGACAACACTGGATTCTCTAGGTGCGCACAAGCAATTCACCCAGATGTGTATTAAAGTTGCCATCTTAAGTTGAACCATTAATTAACAATCTCACATCTGTCATGGATAAACTCAAACCAAACCCATGTCTACGAGCATAGCATGGCAATATAAGCATAACGTAGAAGTAACTCCCAAGGGTTTGATAGTAAACAGGGCAATAGGTTCTACCTCATCATCTACTTCCCAAAACCCACATGCTAAATCAGATCCTAACCATGCAATTATTTGAGGATCGATCTAATGCAATAAAACTGGGTAGTAAAGAGGTATGATCAAAGTGTTACTTGCCTTGCTGATGATCCGTGAAACCTAGAGACTCGTAGTAGCATGCTTCGCACTCCGGGTACTCTATCGCAAACAAAAAAGCATACAATAAGCACTCAGCTAAAAGCACGAGTAAAACTCAAATAAGAGATCTAACCAGAAAGTTCAACTTAAGAACTCCGGTTTGCAAAAAGAATCAAATCAAACGAAGCAACGAAACTCAAACTGACAAAGAAACAA
>NW_021237111.1:0-523 GCF_002162155.2 Triticum dicoccoides | reverse complement strand
GAATGACGGAAAGACTGAACTTATAAAGCCTAAGGCCGACTGCCAGCAGTCGACCTTAGCCTTGGGGACTACACCCAGTGGGTGCACTCAGCGTGCCCCCACCGGTTTGTGAAATCCAGTCGCCATAGTCGAATGACGGAAAGACTGAACTTATAAAGCCTAAGGCCGACTACCAGCAGTCGACCTTAGCCTTGGGGACTACACCCAGCGGGTGCACTCAGCGTGCCCCCGCTAACACGGAGTTTAAATCGACACACCCAGTGAGTGATTACTATAAATTCTGGAAAGAAAAGTTTTTGATAGCATATCCTAACAGAACAAGCGGTGGTCGACTGACCTGAACATTGCTTTGAAGGGCGGAACTGGCGTCGTAAGCTGCCTGGCTCGCATCCCGGATGGTCTTCAACTGCTCCATCATGATCCCTGCCTGGCGTATCGCCTCCTTCACGGCGCCAGCTTGGTCCTCTGGGACGTGGTGCGTCGTGAAGAGGGAGGGCTGCAGAGCACTCGTCAGTGGATCTGC
>NW_021237110.1:0-1568 GCF_002162155.2 Triticum dicoccoides | reverse complement strand
GGAAGCACACTTATGGCAGATGTGTTGCTCGTTGATTTGTTATTATGTTGTTGAGTTTTATCAACCACAACGAGTTATGACACAGTTTGGCTTATTTCAAGAGACCCCGCCGAAGTACAAAGACACCTCGCTACATTTGCATAGGTAAGTGCTTAGCACTTCAAATGCTTTCTCCATTGTTTTCAAGATAGTAACACAAATGCAATTGTCAAATGCTATGCAGTCTTGACAAGATGAAGCAGAAGAGTATAAAAAAATGGGATCGAGAGCATGACATGTATATCCAGGAGTTCAAGCACAAGTTCAATAAGATTGAGCTTTCATTGCATCAACCGACTTCTAAGCCTCCCCCACGGCCTTTTGATACGGAAGCATTCAACAATTATCTTGTGTGGTTTCGTTCCGTTGCCCGTACTCAACTTAACGCGCCCGCATTTCAGCCAGGGGACGTATTACATGAACCCAATCCAGGTTTTGATCGGATGGCCAATATGGAGTACAACACGCTTATTAGAGATGGTAGAAGGTATGAATTGGCGCCAACTATCCGCTTTGTGGTAAGTTACCATTATATCTATATGCTTGCCTACATTGTGCCAAAGGACCCGGTGATCGAGGCCGCCTCAGAGGAGGAGGAAGAGGAGGTGGAGGTGCCGCTACAGAGGAGAAGGCGCTTAGTGAAGGGGAAGGATGCTGCACCGGCTAAGAGGGGGAAAGGAAGGAAATGATGCATTTGTGGTGAACTATGTATGATACTTGATGCATTTGTGGTGAACTATGTATGAAACTTTGTCTCGAACTATGTATGAAACTTTGTCTCGAACTATGTCTGAGACTTGATGCATTTGTGGTGAACAATGCATGAAACTTGATGCATTTGTGATGGTTCTCTTCCAGTTAATGTTCTTGAAGCATCAGCAAAAACTCCAGCAACAGCAGCAGCAGTACTCAGCAAATAGCCAGCAGCAGCATCAGCAAAGAGCTAGTTGACAGCATGGCGCCACGGGGCAGGGCGCCATGCCTGTTGCCAATATGACGCCCTGGGTCAGGGCGCCATGCCTGTTGACAGCATAACGCCCTGGGGCAAGGCGCCATGCCTGTTGGGTGCAGAAACGGCTAAGGACCCAAATTTTGCTCCTGTGATGTTCAGGGCGTCATGCTAATTAATTCAGTGTGCCATGCATGGCGCCCAAGGTAGGGCGATGTGCATACTTACATGACACCCTTTCCCAGGGCGCCATGGTACTGCACATTTTTTTAACAGAAATAAGACATCAAATCATACATAAGTTCACACATAAATGCGGGACATAGAAAGTTTCATGGACATACAAACGGTTCATGTCACACATAAATGCGGGACATACAGAAGGATCACGCCATACATAAGTTCACACATTCCACACACCTAACATGACCAACACATACATAAGATTCACGCCCCAAGCCAGTAAGCACGGCCACGTCCTCGAGCTCCACTATCACCACGGCCACGTCCTCGAGCTCCGTCGTCACCACGGCCACGTCCTCGAGCTCCACCGTCACCACGACCACGTCCTCGAGCTCCA
>NW_021237109.1:0-1711 GCF_002162155.2 Triticum dicoccoides | reverse complement strand
TCTCGATCTATCTCTATAGATCTTGATGCCTAATATATAAGCAGCTTCTCCAAGGTCCTTCATTGAAAAACACTTATTCAAGTAGGCCTTAATGCTGTCCAGAAGTTCTATATCATTTCCCATCAGGAGTATGTCATCTACATATAATATGAGAAATGCTACAGAGCTCCCACTCACTTTCTTGTAAACGCAGGCTTCTCCATAAGTCTGCATAAACCCAAACGCTTTGATCATCTCATCAAAGCGAATGTTCCAACTCCGAGATGCTTGCACCAGCCCATAAATGGATCGCTGGAGCTTGCAAACTTTATTAGCGTTCTTAGGATCGACAAAACCTTCCGGCTGCATCATATACAACTCTTCCTTAAGATGTCCGTTAAGGAATGCCGTTTTGACGTCCATCTGCCATATCTCATAATCATAGTATGCGGCAATTGCTAACATGATTCAGACGGACTTCAGCTTCGCTACGGGAGAGAATGTCTCGTCGTAGTCAATCCCTTGAACTTGTCGATAACCTTTAGCGACAAGTCGAGCTTTATAGATGGTAACATTACCATCCGCGTCCGTCTTCTTCTTAAAAATCCATTTGTTTTCTATCGCTCCCGATCATCGGGCAAGTCTGTCAAAGTCCATACTTTGTTTTCATACATGGATTCTATCTCGGATTTCATGGCTTCAAGCCATTTGTTGGAATCTGGGCCCGCCATCGCTTCTTCGTAGTTCGAAGGTTCACCGTTGTCTAACAACATGATTTCCAGGATAGGGTTGCCGTACCACTCTGGTGCGGAACGTGTCCTTGTGGACCTACGAAGTTCAGTAGCAACTTGATCCGAAGTACCTTGATCATCATCATTATTTTCCTCTTCAGTTGGTGTAGGCATCATAGGAACATTTTCCTGAGCTGCACCACTTTCCCGTTCGAGAGGTAGTACTTCATCGAGTTCTACGTTCCTCCCACTTACGTCTTTCGAGAGAAACTCTTTTTCCAGAAAGCATCCGTTCTTGGCAACAAAGATCTTGCCCTCAGATCTTAAGTAGAAGGTATACCCAACGGTTTCCTTAGGGTATCCTATGAAGACGCATTTTTCCGACTTGGGTTCGAGCTTTTCTGGTTGAAGTTTCTTGAAATAAGCATCGCATCCCCAAACTTTTAGAAACGACAGCTTAGGTTTCTTCCCAAACCATAATTCATACGGTGTCATCTCAACGGATTTAGACGGTGCCCTATTTAAAGTGAATGTAGCTGTCTCTAGCGCGTATCCCCAAAAAGATAGTGGTAAATCGGTAAGAGACATCATAGACCGCACCATATCCAATAGAGTGCGATTACGACGTTCGGACACACCGTTACGCTGAGGTGTTCCAGGCGGCGTGAGTTGTGAAACGATTCCACATTTCCTTAAGTGTGTACCAAATTCGTGACTTAAGTATTCTCCTCAACGATCTGATCGTAGGAACTTTATCTTTCGGTCACGTTGATTCTCTACCTCATTCTGAAATTCTTTGAACTTTTCAAAGGTCTCAGACTTGTGTTTCATCAAGTAGACATACCCATATCTACTCAAGTCATCAGTGAGAGTGAGAACACTGCGAGCCTCAACGCTCATTGGACCGCACACATCGTATGTATGATTTCCAACAAGTTGGTTGCTCGCTCCATTGTTCCGGAGAACGGAGTCTTGGTCATTTTGCCCATGAGGCATGGTTC
>NW_021237108.1:20771-21468 GCF_002162155.2 Triticum dicoccoides | reverse complement strand
GTGTCGCCATCGGTCGGTCACCTCATCACCACTCGGGCGCCCTGCGCGTCGCCACTCAGTTGGTCACCTCATCACCACTCAGCCGCCCGCGCGTCGCCACTCGATGTGTCACCTCATCACCTCTCGGCCGCGCCACGCGTCACCATTTGGTTGGTCACCTTATCACCACTCGGAAGCCCCGTGCGTAGCCACTTCGCGGGACGCGTCAACTTCACTCAGACGCCCCGCGCGTCGTCACTCCACGGGACGCGTCTACTTCACTCGGACGCCCCGCGTCTCATCACTCCGCAGGACACGTCTACTTCACCCGGACGTCCCGCAGATCGTCAATCCGTGGGACACGTTTACTTCACTCGGTCGCCCCGCGCATCGTCACTCCATGGGACGCGTCTACTTCACGCGCACGCCCCGTGCATCGTCACTTCGCGGGACGCGTCTACTTCACTCAGACGCCCCGCGCGTCGCCACTTGGTTGGTCACCTAATCACCACTCGACCGCCCGCGGGTCGCCACTTGGTTGGTCACGTCATCACCACTCGGCCGCCCCGCGCGTCGCCATCAGTTGGTCACCTCATCACAACTTGGCCCCCCGCGCGTCGCCATGGTTGGTCACCTCATCACCACACGACCGCCCCGCGCGTCGCCATCAGTTGGTCACCTCATCACCACTCGGCCGCCCCGCGCGTCGCCATCCGTT
>NW_021237108.1:16883-17470 GCF_002162155.2 Triticum dicoccoides | reverse complement strand
GTGGGTCACCTCATTACCACTCGGCCGCCCCACGCGTCGCCATTGGTCGGTCACCTCATCTCCACTCGGCCGCCCCACGTGTCGCCATCGGTCGGTCACCTCATCACCACTCGGGCGCCCTGCGCGTCGCCACTCAGTTGGTCACCTCATCACCACTCAGCCGCCCACGCGTCGCCACTCGATGTGTCACCTCATCACCTCTCGGCCGCGCCACGCGTCACCATTTGGTTGGTCGCCTTATCACCACTCGGAAGCCCCGTGCGTAGCCACTTCGCGGGACGCGTCAACTTCACTCAGACGCCCCGCGCGTCGTCACTCCACGGGACGCGTCTACTTCACTCGGACGCCCCGCATCTCATCACTCCGCAGGACACGTCTACTTCACCCGGACGTCCCGCAGATCGTGAATCCGTGGGACACGTTTACTTCACTCGGTCGCCCCGCGCATCGTCACTCTGTGGGACGCGCCTACTTCACGCGCACGCCCCGTGCATCGTCACTTCGCGGGACGCGTCTACTTCACTCAGACGCCCCGCGCGTCGCCACTTGGTTGGTCACCTAATCACCACTCGACCGCCCGCGGGTCG
>NW_021237108.1:4737-15655 GCF_002162155.2 Triticum dicoccoides | reverse complement strand
AACTTGGTTGGTCACCTCATCACCAATCGATCGCTCCACGCGTCGCCACTTGGTCGATCACCTCATCACCACTTGGCCGCCCCACGCGTCACCATCGGTTGGTCACGTCATCACCACTCGGCCGCCCCGCGTTTCTGTCAGGACCGCGACTCGATGCCACATCGATCTAGCATGTAACACCTCATATCACCTTGCGGCCTCACGCACGGTATTCCCACGGGTGTCGCCTTACCTTTGTCCGGGACCGTTTGCGCCTTTTGGCTCACGTATATGATGATGTCGCTAGCATCCATATGATAAAGAGTCCGGGCTGACATGACTAGTCGTAAACCCAAAGTGGCACAGACTTACAGGGACAGGCATCCATGACCCAGCATCGAACGTGTCGGTCATCAGCGAGTGAATCCAGGCTGTAGCACTGGGCTAGCAGGACTCCGGTGAACCGGGCTGTAGCGGGCTAACAGGGCTCCGGTATTCATCGCGTGACATTTCCCCGAAGGGACAGACACAGGAACGAAGAAGGACACATGTCGGCCAGCCTAAGTGTTCCGGAGCAGTAGCAAGCTACCAAGGCTCAATGGAAACACTAGGAGACATTTCCCGGTAAGAGAGGCTACTAAAGATAAACAACTAGATGGTCAGATCCCACACATACCAAGCATTTCAATAACATACACACAATATGCTCGATATGTGCAAACACAACATGGCATCACAACATGACTCTACGACTCAAGTAATTTATTCAATAGGCTCCGAGGAGCGAGATATTACAAACATGGGTCTCATGACCCAACACTCAGAGCATACAAGTCAAAGCACAAGCGGAAGCTATCATGTCTGGGTACAGACATCTATAAATGAAAAAGGCTGAGAAGCCTGACTATCTACCAGATCATGCCGAGGGCACAAGATCGTAGCTGAGGTAACAAGCTAAACGTCGAAGTCCACGTGGAACTACTAGTGAGACTGAGGTCTCTCTGCAAAAACATAAAATAGGCAAACGTGAGTACAAATGTACCCAGCAAGACTTACATCAGAACTAACTACATATGCATCATTTTCAACAAGGGGATGGTGGGGTTTAACTGCAGCAAGCCAGCTTTGACTCGGTGGCTATCCTAAACTACGACTACAAGCGACTCTTTTGAGGTGGCGCACACGAGTCCACATATTCACCATATCAATACACCACTATGGATCCGCTCCCGTCTCCCTACGAGAACGCCATCCATAGCACTCACGCTTATCTTGCGTATTTTAGAGTATCCACTTTCACTTGTCTATGAACTGATATAAGTAACCCAGAAGTCCTTTTCCGCGGACACGGCTATTCGAATAGATGATGTTAACCCTGCAGGGGTGTACTTCTTCACACATGCTCTCACCACTTACCGCCGTTTACACGACATGTACTCGGCAACCTTCAAGCGGAAGCCCAACGTGGGTGTCGGCCACGGCCTGCCTAAACACTCAAGTCTCTAGTCCAGGTTTATCGCCTATTCGGGTTCCATCCATGAGGAGATCCGGCCGGAGTTTCGCTCACAGCCCCAAACGATGTGAACAGGGTTCCGTGACACCAAACGGGCGCCCGGTTTACCCGGCCACGTGCCTACCGCATCACAACCCACCCCTACGGTCAGCGCTGCGCACGGCCTCCAGCATACTACAAACACCAGAAACTACTTGCAACTCTTGGACAGAGGACAAGGATGATCAAGAAGCCGAGAGGGTCCATTGGTTTCGGGCCCAATGCGTGGTAGTAGCTGAATCATGGATCACAAACACAGAACTCAGTTCCTGAGGACGGCTGCAATGAGACAACCCACCATGTACTCCTACATGGCCTCTCACCGCTACCTTTACCAAATCGTGTTCACACACTTAGCTCACACACAGTAGGACAGGTTCACACGCCTCTGATTCATCCCTGATGAATCAGACCTGACTCAACTCTAAGCAGTAGCAGGCATGACAAACAAACATGAATGAGTAGGCACAATAGGGCTCAAACAACTCCTACTCATGCTCGTGGGTTTCATCTAATTACTGTGGAATGACAGGTCATGCAGAGGATAAAGGGGTTCAGCTACCGCAGCAAGTAACAGATGAATCGATGTTGTCCTAATGCAGTAAAAGAGAGCAGGAGCGAGAGAGTGGGATTTTATCGGAATGAACAAGGGGTTTTTGCTTGCCTGGCACTTCTGAAGATAGCATTGAGTCTTCATCAGTGTCAACGATCGCATCATCGGTATCACGTCTATCGAGAGGGGACAAATACCGGCAACACAGAAGGGAACACAATCAATGCAATGCACAATATGATGCATGATCATGACATGGCAAAATGAATGTGTTTTGGGCTAATGCATCTAGTAACAAGTTAAATGGGGTTGGTTTGAATACAAGATTCAAATTCAAACTCCATATGTGATTATTCAAATGCCATTTAATTGATTTGTGCTAAACAGCACCTATAAGTTGTTCTAACATGCATGAAAATGGTACAGATGGATTCCTTGAATTTTTCTGATAATTTTTCATATATAAATTATTTTATTTGGAGTTACGGTTGAATTTCTATGATTTTTAGAAGTTTTAGGCATTTTCTGGAATTTCCTGATTATTTATAAAATAAACTAAATTCCAGAAAAGGAATATTGCGTCAGCATGACGCCGGGGTGACGTCAGCAGGTCAAAGGCGTTGACCAGGTCAAACCTGACCAGTGGGGTCCACTGGTCAGTGACCCAGTCAACTAACCAGGTTAGTTAGCCCTAACTAACTTAGTTAGCCGGGCGGGGCCCGCATGTCAGTGGCCTATCTAATGAGCTAGGTTAATTAGCGCTAACTAATCTAACACTAGTCTAGCAGGCGCCTGGGCCCACACGTCAGGGGGGTCAAACCCCGGGTCAAACCCGCCGGAGTTGACCCGCGGCTTGTCGCCGGCGACGCCAGCAACGGCGGAGGGCGTCGGAAACGCTCCTTCGGCGACCAAATCGGCGACTGAGGGGCTCTACGCGTAGCTCGGAGTCGCCCGCATCCATCTGTGCAAACGGCAGGGGCTGAGGTGGCCTGAGCTCACCGGAACGGGGCCCGCGGCGGCGACCGGAGTTCGGGCGAGCGCGGGTTCGGAGTTCTGGTGCATGGCAGGTCCAGCTGGTGGTCGGGGTCAACTCCTGGGAGCAAACCGAGTGCTATGACGTGCCCAGGCACGAGCTACGGCATCTGTAGCCACGATGGCGACATGGCCGGCGGCGGTGAGCTTTCGGGCTCGGCGACATACGCGACTATAGAGCGCTATCGAGTGCGGTAATAGGGGGAAACGGATCATGAGCTCACAGTGGTCACGTCGAGATGGTCAACAAGCTCGGGGAAGCGACGACGGCGACGAATCGACGATGACGGCCTTTGGTGCCCGAGGAAGAAGAAGATGATGGCGCCGGCATTGCAGGGCTTCCGGTGATGCTTGGTTTAGCGAGGATGACGCTGGAGGCGATACGGATCTCGGGAGCACGGAGAGGGAGCGAGGGAGTGGCCGGCCGCGGTGTTTCTCAGCGGAGTGGCCATGGCGGCTTCGGCCATGAGGGGAAAAGGAGCAGGGGAGTGAGAGGGAGAGAGCAGGGAGGCAAGGGAGCGGATGAAGGGGTTCCAGGGGGGGGTGTCGTGGCATCCTTAGCCGATCCGGGGCGGGGCGGCAAGCAGGAGGTGGCTCGGGCGCGTGCGCGCGCGCTCCGGCCACGCGCCTGCGCCTACTGGCGCGAGGAGGAAGATGACAAGGGGGAGGAGGTGGGCTGGGCCGGCCAGGTGGGGGAGCTGGGCCGGCTGGGCTGGACAGGTAGGTCCAGGTAAGTTTCTGTTCTGTCTTTTATTTCTGGTTTTCTATTTTGTTCTGTTTTGTTTTGGTTTAGTAAAATTCTAAACCATTTTATAAAATCCTGAAAATAATTATGTGGCTAGAACTAAGATATACCAAGCCACATAAAATGTTCCAGAATTATTGGATATATATTAATTATATATAATATATATATCCAATGCAAATAGTTATTAAATTAATTAAAATGGGAAAAATAAATATTTCTGTGACTCCAAGAAATATTGGTTTGAATTTTTTACCTCTTACCAATATTTCTATAGAATAACAGGAACATTTTCTTGGACTCATTTGAGAGGATTTAAATGTTGGTTATTTTTTTAGAGGTTTCTGAGGCTTTGAAAATTCCTCAATTCAAATTTCATTTGAAATAAAACATGATGCTCACAAGAGGTCTAGCCTAGTGCATTACCAGAAGCTAGGGATGTGACAACTCACCCCCACTAAACAAGAATCTCGTCTCGAGATTCAAGCGTAGGGTAGGATGAAGGGGAAACGCAAACTAGTACAATCTTCACGATCCAGGTTGCACTTCAAATGAACGTTGAGTTGAACACCATCTTTGTCTTGTCGTCTTGCTCTGAGAACTCCAGCTAATCATGACAAAAAGAGGAAAGGAAAACTCTAGAAGGATCGGTCTTCTCGAAGGTCGAACAACTCAGGATTAACTCCCAGAATGTGACATAGCGACATCTCTCGAGCTGAGAGACGAAGCACACATCCATAGGAATGGAGTGAAGCAGATGACGAAGGTTCACTAGGTAGACAACAATTTCACGCTTAAGAAGGTGGTAAACAATTGTCAACGTAGCGAGGAGTTGAATGGCCATGATACCACAACGAGACACCTTCGGAACCGTGACTCATAGATATCTCCCCTTAACTGGCAAAAAGAATTACCTTTGATATAGAGGTCATTGAGACTCTCTATATCAGCCCAAGGCAATCACAAGCGATCATTTGGAGGGGGTCGGTAGAATGACATACTCAGACTTGGATGATGTGGATTACCTTGTTGAAGACAACGTAATAGATGAATTTGCTTACCACCGGAAATGGAAGAGACCCATGGTAGAATGGCACATTGGCGGTGCAAGCTGGGAACAAAATGCAAATGCTGGGAATGATTCTGGTAACTGGGGAAGAACCCAACAATAGAGAGTGAATTCACTGTTTGAAAAGATCATAGCATTGCCGAGGGAACTGAGAGCAAACCCAGTTAGTGCCGATGAAAACACCTAGCGCTTGTGCGTGCTCTCAAGAACTTGAGCATTTCCACATTCATCATGGTTTTACCAATATCCGTGTCAAGGATCCTGGCAACACAACTTGCTACCATGATGAATGATGCAGATGCAAAGGAAGGTAACACCTTCTCAGATTTCACCTTAGCGAGGCCAAGGAGACAAAATATGGATGATCGACCGAGAGACATTTAGCACTCCGCTTCTAATGTTCTCCTTGATGTGCTAGTGTAATCCAATCATTGAAATGGTTTGGTAACTAGACATCAAGTAAAAGGTCGGACTTCGGGAGCAATAGAATCCATAAGGAACAGTTACGGAGGTAATTCCTACGAAATCCTTATGGGGAGGTGGCCAACTTCCTCAAACAAGATACTACAATAATAGGTTTTCCGGCTGGGTGTGTTGGCCACGACATCCACTTTACCGGTTATCGAGAGACCGATATTATAGTTCTTGGGAAATGTTCCAAACCATCATATCTACCTGAGATTCAGATCTGGTTGGTGTCAGGATATTCCAGACTCATCGAGTCTAGGAAGAAAAATGAAAGTTTGCAACACAAATCGACGAGATGACGTTGCGGGATTCTCGGGAGATGAACTACGATAGCAAGCTCCAAAACATGAGCTGGTTCTGCTACAAACATGTGAACACGCTGTCCTAGACAAGCATGACCACGTGGTAGTCTTATAATAAAACACTACCGAGTTCAGGTGGGGAACCATCAACGAGGATATCAAAATCCTTGCATAAGGTATACTCTTAAGAAGGAACTTCTTCTCCTTGAACAAATCAATCAGTGGCTTGGTGTGCTCGGGACACATATAGAATGGAGGTAGCTAATCTCACAATCCAATTTATACTTCACACATGCATGACTGACTTGGGATGATTCCAAGGAAGCAACATTGACTTTCTCGAGTCCACGGCGGCAACTTACATCAAAATGCACGTGAATCAAAGGAAGTCACTCCTTTCATCAAACAAGTACTTCATGAGCTAGCATGAAGAAAATGCTTTCAAAAGTTTCCAACACTAACTTAATGTTCAACAACATCATGGAGGAGATAAGAATGTTGTCAATGGGCTCAACAACAATTCATCTAGGTTTCCTTTTAAAAGGAATTCCATAGTTAAGTGAACACGGTGATAGCATTGGTCAGACCAAAGATGTAATGGTGTATGCTCGAGGGATCAACCACAAATAAGACAACATTACGAGCATCGTTGGTACTGATTTGATTTGACGATAGCCCACACTCAAATCAAAGGATTGATAAAACAATAGGTCCAGCAACTGATCACAAGGACCAATCGATGAAGATATCATCTTTCTTCAACACACACTACACAAGAATATCCCTTTGGAACGAACTAAGTCAGGCAAGCTTTTATCTTCCAACTCTCCAAGTTGTTGTCTAGCTTAACCAACTAGCTCAGGGATATTTAACACCGATTCTTGGAGAAGGGGTGGTTTACAAGGATAAACCAACTTGATCACGAGCTCAACATAGCGGTCGGGTGACGACCCGGTGATACTTCCGAGAAGATAATCGGAAAATCACAACCACCGATATGCTATTAGGCTCAGGAACAATCTTGCTTTTCAGGGCAAGACGATATGATCAACAGAGCGAGGGATTGGCACAATCCTAACTCATTGATCGAAAGGGTGCACCGGAAATAAGGACTAGATAGCACGATCAGTCTTAGAATGATGATTCAAGAACCAACAGGCTAAGAATGAAATTATTGTCCTTTAACTACCAAACAACGAGGTTGCTGGGAGTATGGATTTCACATATCACAATTCATTTGTCGGTATTCCGGTTGCATCAACACGAGGGCCGAGGAATGACTAATGATGGTGAGAAGTATTACTACGTCAAAATTCATGAGAGTTGGTGCAGTTCTCATGACAATTCTGACATAAAGGGGGTAATACTCCAAGGTAGAACAGAACCAAAAGCTGGATTGGCATCTGATCTGCGGAATACAACTACTTTGACCCAATCCTAGATATGGATGAGGTACTGGAGTTTGTTTCTCCAAGTCATTCAGGACAGAATGGCTTGACGGACCACAAGAGTAATAGGCATCGACAAACGAACGCACGCATACTCTTGACTATCAATTGATAGACGAAGGTCAGTAGACAACTAAAGAGGGACAACTCAAAGGAACATATAACTTTCTGAGTGGTGGATGCATAGATTAGTATGTCGAACCAAGTTCAACATATTTCTTCCGGATAACCCATGCAGAGAGGTAGAACTGGCAGAGTTACGATTTATGAATGGAGAACTCCTCAAGAATAATCCTGTTGTGATATTTCGGTTCAACGAGGAACTTCTGCCATAAGTAGTTCATGGTATTTGGAAGAAGAAGATACCACGGACTTCAAGGACTATCGCAAAGGTTACTAATATCCTAAAGGCACTAGCAATTACTATCAACATGAAGTAGGTAGAGTGAATCTCGGGTTCAAAACCCAAGGAGTAGAATACCTACTACTAAGTAGCATCACGGGATGCTTTCGAGAATAAAGGCCAGAATCTCACACTGGGAACACAAAACGTTGCTAGATTACTAGGTGACTCCCTAAATACCTAGGGTCATAATAGTAACTCCAACATAAAAGTCAAGGCAATAGAATACCTCAACTCAACAATTAGTGTGATTAATCTGGCCCATGGGCACATTGAAACAGGAAGAAAGGATTTGCAATTGCATCAGACTACTTAGAAACCTGGGATGACTCGGACAGCATAACGGCTGTAAATGCTCAGAAAGATTTGAGACATTCACAAAAATGGTGGCATAACCACTCAGAAGCACAATATCAAGGTCTCGAGATCAACAGTTAACATACAGAAGTAGAAACTGAACTCAAGCTTAGAACCAACAATCCTACAAGTCTGCAGATTAGTAACACGTGATCCTGATAGAAAGAAGAGATAGCCTAGTTCTTAATCCCCGTAGAAGAGAAGATGATGACTCAGATCAGAAGGCCATGAGGTATAAGGAGTAAAAAGAGCCTTACGTTCCATCCCACAATCAATTCCCTCATATAACTAAAGAATTTCTAGACTCAACTTCGACCAGTTTGGCTTGGTAATCCTACAGGCAGTCAAGCTCTGATACCAACGCTGTCAGGACCCCGACTTGATGCCACATCGATCTAGCATGTAACACCTCATATCACCTTGCGGCCTCACGCACGGTATTCCCACGGGTGTCGCCTTACCTTTGTCCGGGACCGTTTGCGCCTTTTGGCTCACATATATGATGATGTCGCTAGCATCCATATGATAAAGAGTCCGGGCTGACATGACTAGTCGTAAACCCAAAGTGGCACAGACTTACAGGGACAGGCATCCATGACCCAGCATCGAACGTGTCGGTCATCAGCGAGTGAATCCAGGCTGTAGCACTGGGCTAGCAGGACTCCGGTGAACCGGGCTGTAGCGGGCTAACAGGACTCCGGTATTCATCGCGTGACATTTCCCCGAAGGGACAGACACAGGAACGAAGAAGGACACATGTCGGCCAGCCTAAGTGTTCCGGAGCAGTAGCAAGCTACCAAGGATCAATGGAAACACTAGGAGACATTTCCCGGTAAGAGAGGCTACTAAAGATAAACAACTAGATGGTCAGATCCCACACATACCAAGCATTTCAATAACATACACACAATATGCTCGATATGTGCAAACACAACATGGCATCACAACATGACTCTACGACTCAAGTAATTTATTCAATAGGCTCCGAGGAGCGAGATATTACAAACATGGGTCTCATGACCCAACACTCAGAGCATACAAGTCAAAGCACAAGCGGAAGCTATCATGTCTGGGTACAGACATCTGTAAATGAAAAAGGCTGAGAACCTGACTATCTACCAGATCATGCCGAGGGCACAAGATCGTAGCTGAGGTAACAAGCTAAACGTCGAAGTCCACGTGGAACTACTAGTGAGACTGAGGTCTCTCTGCAAAAACATAAAATAGGCAAACGTGAGTACAAATGTACCCAGCAAGACTTACATCAGAACTAACTACATATGCATCATTTTCAACAAGGGGATGGTGGGGTTTAACTGCAGCAAGCCAGCTTTGACTCGGTGGCTATCCTAAACTACGACTGCAAGCGACTCTTTTGAGGTGGCGCACACGAGTCCACATATTCACCATATCAATACACCACTATGGATCCGCTCCCGTCTCCCTACGAGAACGCCATCCATAGCACTCACGCTTATCTTGCGTATTTTAGAGTATCCACTTTCACTTGTCTATGAACTGATATAAGTAACCCAGAAGTCCTTTTCCGCGGACACGGCTATTCGAATAGATGATGTTAACCCTGCAGGGGTGTACTTCTTCACACACGCTCTCACCACTTACCGCCGTTTACATGACATGTACTCGGCAACCTTCAAGCGGAAGCCCAACGTGGGTGTCGGCCACGGCCTGCCTAAACACTCAAGTCTCTAGTCCAGGTTTATCGCCTATTCGGGTTCCATCCATGAGGAGATCCGGCCGGAGTTTCGCTCACAGCCCCAAACGATGTGAACAGTGTTCCGTGACACCAAACGGGCGCCCGGTTTACCCGGCCACGTGCCTACCGCATCACAGCCCACCCCTACAGTCAGCGCTGCGCACGGCCTCCAGCATACTACAAACACCAGAAACTACTTGCAACTCCTGGACAGAGGACAAGGGTGATCAAGAAGCCGAGAGGGTCCATTGGTTTCGGGCCCAATGCGTGGTAGTAGCTGAATCATGGATCACAAACACAGAACTCAGTTCCTGAGGACGGCTGCAATGAGACAACCCACCATGTACTCCTACATGGCCTCTCACCGCTACCTTTACCAAATCGTAAACAGCACCTATAAGTTGTTCTAACATGCATGAAAATGGTACAGATGGATTCCTTGAATTTTTCTGATAATTTTTCATATATAAATTATTTAATTTGGAGTTACGGTTGAATTTCTATGATTTTTAGAAGTTTTAGGCATTTTCTGGAATTTCCTGATTATTTATAAAATAAACTAAATTCCAAGGAATATTGCGTCAGCATGACGCCGGGGTGACGTCAGCAGGTCAAAGGCGTCGACCAGGTCAAACCTGACCAGTGGGGTCCACTGGTCAGTGACCCAGTCAACTAACCAGGTTAGTTAGCCCTAACTAACTTAGTTAGCCGGGCGGGGCCCGCATGTCAGTGGCCTATCTAATTAGCTAGGTTAATTAGCGCTAACTAATCTAACACTAATCTAGCAGGCGCCTGGGCCCACACGTCAGGGGGGTCAAACCCCGGGTCAAACCGGCCGGAGTTGACCCGCGGCTCATCGCCGGCGACGCCAGCAACGGCGGAGGGCGTCGGAAACGCTCCTTCGGCGACCAAATCGGCGACTGAGGGGCTCTACGCGTAGCTGGGAGTCGCCCGCATCCATCTGTGCAAACGGCAGGGGCTGAGGTGGCCCGAGCTCACCGGAACGGGGCCCGCGGCGGCGACCGGAGTTCGGGCGAGCGCGGGTTCGGAGTTCTGGTGCATGGCAGGTCCAGCTGGTGGTCGGGGTCATCTCCTGGGAGCAAACCGAGTGCTATGACGCGCCCAGGCACGAGCTACGGCGTCTGTAGCCACGACGGCGACATGGCCGGCGGCGGTGAGCTTTCGGGCTCGGCGACATACGCGACTATAGAGCGCTATCGAGTGCGGTAATAGGGGGAAACGGATCATGAGCTCACAGTGGTCACGTCGAGATGGTCAACGAGCTCGGGGAAG
>NW_021237108.1:0-821 GCF_002162155.2 Triticum dicoccoides | reverse complement strand
GCCCCGCGCGTCGCCATTGGTCGGTCACCTCATCTCCACTCGGCCGCCCCGCGTGTCGCCATCGGTCGGTCACCTCATCACCACTCGGGCGCCCTGCGCGTCGCCACTCGGTTGGTCACCTCATCACCACTCAGCCGCCTGCGCGTCGCCACTCGGTGTGTCACCTCATCACCTCTCGGCCGCGCCACGCGTCACCATTTGGTTTGTCGCCTTATCACCACTCGGAAGCCCCGTGCGTAGCCACTTCGTGGGATGCGTCAACTTCACTCAGACGCCCCGCGCGTCGTCACTCCACGGGACGCGTCTACTTCACTCGGACGCCCCGCGTCTCATCACTTCGCAGGACACGTCTACTTCACCCGGACGTCTCGCAGATCGTCACTCCGTGGGACACGTTTACTTCACTCGGTCGCCCCGCGCATCGTCACTCCGTGGGACGCGTCTACTTCACGCGCACGCCCCGTGCATCGTCACTCCGCGGGATGCGTCTACTTCACTCAGACGCCCCGCACGTCACCACTTGGTTGGTCACCTAATCACCACTCGACCGCCCGCGGGTCGCCACTTGGTTGGTCACGTCATCACCACTCGGCCGCCCCGCGCGTCGCCATCAGTTGGTCACCTCATCACCACTTGGCCGCCCCGCGCGTCGCCATGGTTGGTCACCTCATCACCACACGACCGCCCCGCGCGTCGCCATCAGTTGGTCACCTCATCACCACTCGGCCGCCCCGCGCGTCGCCATCCGTTGGTCACCTCATCATCACTCAGCCTCCGCGCGCATCGCGATGTGGTTGGTCACTTCATCACCACTCGGCTGC
>NW_021237107.1:0-1680 GCF_002162155.2 Triticum dicoccoides | reverse complement strand
GGCAAAGACCATCCTACCCTTTTTTAAGTTTTCTTTTTTAAGTTTTCAGGCGAAGGGGTATAGGATGATCTGGACCGTTGATGTTTTCAGGGGGTTGTACCGAAGAAGAAGTGATATATGCAAGCCATGCATAGATGGAGGAGCTTCTTTGCTTTGCATGCATCTTATATTAATATCTTGCCGTGATGGTACAGCAAAGGGAGAAGCTCTAGCCCTCCTCGGGGGCAGCAGACATTCTTTGCCATAGCTATATTCTTCCACCCACTCACCCCTCATTCCATCTTCGAGAACCTACCCTGCACCACAGACGAACGGACATAGACAATTTTTTAACACTTGAGAAGCCTGTCTTGTAAGTGTCAGCCAAAACAAGTTTGGATAACCCAACCGGAGAGAAACATATCTAGGGTGGTGCCTGCCAGTTGATCAGAGAAGCCATGGAGCACCACCGCAACGTTGGTCCATTGCTTGGGCAGCACCGAAGCTCAGCTGGTCCGCGTAGAAATTCTGGTCCTCTTCAACACCTTGGCATGGGTCCTGCTGGAGCTGTTCGGCTCATACCGCCGGCGGTACAGCCACGGGTTCTTCCGACTCCTCGTCTGGACAGTGTACACACTGTCCACTGTGCTGGCGCCCTACACCATCGGCCTGCTACAGGCTGGTCCATTCCACGACCAGACATTTGCCCTCTGGGGTACCATCCTCCTCCTGATTCAAGTAAACTCCGCCTCCCTCTCCGTCTACAGTATTCAGGATATTGACCAGAGGAAAAGGATGCTTGTGCAGCAAGTGTTGCAGATCTTTCTGGTGCTATGGCTGATTGTCAATGGTAAAGGTGGTAACAAGAGTTACAGCGCTTCCATATGGATTTTCTATATTTACAGCATCATTCTGACGTTCACAAAGTTTGGGAAATTAAGTAAGGCGAGAAAAAAGGGAGGTTTGGTGGTGCACTCTAAAGTGATTGCTGATTACATGCTAGTTGAGCATCAGCTAGCTCAGGATGTCATTAATCCAAGAACGATGGAGGGCTACAGGTACATATTTGACGGGGAAATGGAACTGGCTAACATTCTTCCAACCGCACCTGAGTACAGAGTTGAATTAAAAGAGGTGCCCAATGACATATTGATCACCATTGATTCTGTTTGGCGATGGATCGACTCTCACAGTTTCAACCCCAATAAAACTGCTGATATTTTGAAGGACACTGCACTCTCCTTCACATTATTCAAACTACTGAAGCGGAGATTCTGTGGCTATCGGCCCAGTGAAGCTGGCCTTGAGAAGACACTGGATCTCGTTCTTCATGGGCTCCTGGCCAACAATGGCAGCTATGCTCGTGCTTTTCGAGTCATCGAGGAGGAGTTGTCATTCCTGTATGATTTCTTTTACACAAGGATGGAATTAGCCGCAGCGAGTTGGTTATTAGCAACAGTTGTTATATCGACTGTTATTATTTGCAACTGCATTTCCGGAGCATTTAGCAAGCACTACCATCGTAGCAATTTGGAACAGAGAGTCAATGGAGCAGATGTTATTCGTTGGGTTACCATTGTTTTGCTTGCCAAATTAGTTTTGGTACACTCCACAAGATTACATATTGCTCCTGAGAGGCTGGTACTAGTGAATACCCTCTCTCAATTCGTTAAGGATGAAATTACCAAACCACAAACAAAA
>NW_021237106.1:0-2491 GCF_002162155.2 Triticum dicoccoides | reverse complement strand
AAGCTATTCCCCAACTTCATTGACCTACGGATATAAACCTTGATGGATTTTAGGTATTTCTTAGCTTGGTTGGCCTACTGAGATGAACACTTTTTCTTTTTTGTGAGACTTTGAGAACAGAGTCGTTGCTCTGTTGGTAAGGTGTGCGGATGCATATTTGAGTCTTAGACTCCGCGGTGTCTCAGGTTGTTTCTTCTATATATAAAAAATGCCGCCAAGTGCTCCTGTTTGGTCCCCCTTTTCATATTCTGAGACCTTGAAATATAACTTCCTGTAATTTTGTTATCATTCTGCATTTCAAGAACCACCGATTGTAAAGTTGATTTGTAAATCGTTTACGCAATCTCTCGTGTTGTGCATAAGTGTTAAGAGTGTAAAGTTTCATCCAATTCCTTTTTTTTCATGAATTTTAGGTTATTCTTTGAGGTCTCCTAATCTTCTACAACCTCGGCAGTGGTGGCTGCCTCTTCTTGGTTTAGGTAAGCCCTTGATGTCCTATCTCTCTCTTCCTCCGAGATGGTGTCTGGCCATCAAGCCATTGATTTAGTGTTCAGATCCACGGTGCTGGTCTTTCGGCGGTCCATCAAGCCATTGATGTTCGTCCCTATTAGCTGGCTGCGTTGATTGTTTTGAAATGTTAAGCATTTTGGGCAGCTAAGGGTTTAGTTGGATTCAAAATGTGAAAACTAAGCCCTCGAACTAACCAAATGTTGCCTCTCAGCTATGGAGCAAAATTATATGATTTCGTCTTTGTTTATTATCTTGTCGCCTTGCTGGACGAAATGGGAATATATGCATTGGTTTTTGACATTATGTTGTAACTAGGTAGGGTGATTTTTGTCAAATGCTTAAAATCAGAGAATGGTATGAGTTGATTGGTTTTGACCCGAGATCAAAATGCATGTGATTAGATAATCCGGTACTATATGGCAGAACATTTGGGCATGATATAGTGACTATTTAACATGGTTATGCTACTGTTTGGGTTGTGATTCTACAGATATGCTTCCTGGCATTGCTAGTATTGGTAGGTGATTGTTGGTCTTGTTTAATAGGATTGAACAAGAAAAGAGAGATATTCTCTACTTGATTTCTTACAAAATGTGTTAGCGTTGTGCTTTGTGTTGCTGAAAAGAAGTTTGGCATGCTTGACCTATTCCCATGTGCTGGTGCAGTGGTGCAGTGTGCAGTGATTATAGAATACGATGGCTTGACTAATTGTAACCTGCAATGAAGCACATTTTAAGAGAGCATCATGGAATAATCTTGGTTTCTAGTTGGTACTGTCTAGTAGGTGATGTTTGATTTTATAGGCCTTTTTTTACCAAGGCATGGGCATGTGTAGTGTTGTCTTGGTGTTGTGCAATGTGTACTATTCCGTTCATTTTAATTTGGTTTTGTAAATATTTATTATGATTTGGTTAAACCAAAGATATTGTGGAGTAGCTCCAAGTGTATGCGTCGTGCATAGTGCTGATCTACCTGAACACATATTTACGTTCTTTTGAGCCATGGACCTTTGCTCCCTTGTACTCCCTCCGTTCCAAATTACTCATCGTGGTTTTAGTTCAAATTTTGAACTAAAACCACGACGAGTAATTTGGAACGGAGGGAGTAGATATTTATTTTGTCCGCATGCACCCCTTGTTGATGCATTAGATAGAGGACCTGACCCGTCCTGGTTGTTTCTTTGAATATTACTACAGGAGTGGAAGTCGCAGGCTGAGGGAAGGGAAGTTTATACTCCACATGGGAAGGAAAGGAGGTGACAGACCCAAGTGTTGTTTGCTTGCGCGGTAGTTGCAACAAACATGCCCCAAGTGTTGTTCCTTCAAGACTTTTTGTTGCTGTGGACACATGTGTTTGTTATGGTTGGTTTATGATGAGTCACAAAAAAAACTTGGGTTGTTGATGTGTCTGTGAAACAATCAATTTCTTTTTGTTTGTTTGTTTGTATCGAACCCAAGGAAGGAGCATAATACTTTGAAGCTGCCGATCGAATTGGTGGTTTTGAGGGTGGTATTATATATTGAACTCACTCATCTACTGGTCCATATTTATTTATGTTTGTGGAATTTGCAGTGCCTCATTGGATTTATCAAATATTTTCTAGAGGAAGTTAGGTTGAATTGATGATGAGTTATGTATTGGCTGCCCCAAGTTGGGTTAGTTGGTTCCCCTTTATTATGTAGAATGTATCCAAATGGTATGGAATGTATGTTATTTATAAGTGCTCCACCATGATGGTACGACGCGGCGGTGGAACTGGTTGTTGATGAGGGAAGGTCTTGGTCGACGAGCTCCTCTACATATTGAGGAATGCCGATGGGTGTTTCTTGCTTCATGCGAAACTGCTGTGAAGTTGTGCAAAATCTAGCAAGGAGTTGTTGCCACGATCAATCAAGTGGAAATTATGTTTGAACGAATCAGTCCAGTCAGGCTTGCTTGTTTTGACTAGATGCACACCACAACACCACTTATGAAGAAAGAA
>NW_021237105.1:0-3210 GCF_002162155.2 Triticum dicoccoides | reverse complement strand
GCATTGGGAGTCAAAGTACAGTAAATAAAGGTTTCAAAATTTGTTTCAACACAATCTTTTTCCGATGTAAATAAAAGTTTGTTAAGAGAAAATGCCAAAACTATGTCTCTGTTATGTCGAACTTCTTATGAATTTTTTTTACTCTAGTTTCATTTATTGTATAATGTTTTTTGTAGTCCAAACAAGATTCAGAACTTAGGTCTTGGTGCACCCGCTTAAGCATTTAAATTTTCAAAATAGCAAAAAACCGAACAATTTCAAACTTTTCTTTCAGCGAACATGTCAAGTGGTCTACTCATGTATGAAGTTTCACGAAGAAATGATTTGCTTTCTGGGTGAAAAAGCAAAATTGCAACTTGAAAAAACTGCAATAGAATTTATTATATAGGATCAATTTTTTGTTTGCACAGAAGACCTCGGAAGTCATTCCTTAGTGAACTTTACACGTGAGTACAACACTAGACCATGTTCATTAGAATAAAGTTGCAGAACTATGTGACTATTTACAAAAATCATTGTGGGTTCGCATAGAGATAGGTTCCATTGGGCATTTTCCGTCAAGCTGAATTTCAATCATACTTATTTGTTAAGTAATATATTTTTATGTAAAGGTATTAGAATATGGGATAAGACATCCAAATCAATGGCTATTCTTTTCCTAGAGACACAAATTTTACGAGAATTTGTGTAAATATGTAAAAACGAACAAGTACAACCTGAGTTTTAATATAGTGCGTATGGATTATTTTCTAGAAGCCAAATAGTGTAAACTTTCCCACACAAAAAAAAGTGTAAACTTGACCAAATCAATCTAAAATTATCAACATCTACAATACCAAATTTATATAGTATACAATATAATTCCTGAAATATCTACTTAATGATATTTGTTTGGTTTTTTAAATTTAGTTATTTTGTCTGTAAACTCAGTTAAAGTTTATGAAGATTGACCTTTGGAAAATCTGTATGCATTATATTATGAAATGGGGGGTGTTTTTTTTTTTCTTAGAATAGATACCCAATGGCCCATAACGTAACCAAATTGGGTATACGTACCTCTCTAAGCCAAGTTTTTTCATGACGGACTTTTCCGGTGGTGCTGAGTTGTCAGTCTTCTTCACAACTGTGAGTTCATTTTTGACGTTCTCAACCAACTGCAACTCAGCTTCAACGTCCAAGAAGAGGCCTTCTCTTAAAGTTTCACCACTTTGAAGTGCCTTCTCCAGTAACAGCCCATCTTGGGTACCGGCAACATAAGCTGATGAAGGAAAAGTAAAAATCTCTTCATTTATACTTGACTAGGCATGTACTATGTACTGCTACATGTTCCATTTTATGACAGGGTTGATCAGATAACGTATATATCGTTAGGTAGGATGTACTTACCTGTGGAAACATGAAGAAATAACTTCATATTGAGACACTTCTTGGCAAATTGGCATGCATTTCTTGCTCCTAAGGCATTACATGCCAAAGCAACATCGTACCTATACATGCAGCAAAGTTAGAGGCAGCAAGTAAAAAAAGGTCTATAATATAATTGTATCAGGCAGATCCTTCTCTGCAAGACATATAATACATATGTTTTCCTCTGACTTTCATTTAAATATGGTGAACAATACAGAGGTATAGGTGGCTAGCGAGCAATAATGACGTGGAACGAGACAAAAGTATAGCTTAAATCCATAGAACGCGACCTTCCCCACATCGTACATTTGTCATGATCAATAGGTCCGAGTAGATGCCAAATCAGGAGAAGTCAGTTGCATTATATCGAACGGGACAAACTAATAGCATTATTGGCGGGAGGGGACCTTATTGATATAGATAACAAGAAGGACGTGTGGAACAAGAGAGTGTTGATCGTGTCATCACCGTTGATAGTATGATCAGGTGTATGCTAGGGTTTCCTTCCAAGGACCCTCCATTATATCATTATGGAGCTTGATATCGGTGCTTACGAGTTGTGCTCGGTGATTTTCTTCTTCTTCTTTAGGTTGTCATTCATTGTGGACTACTTACTCTGCAAGTGGATCTTTCACATAGTTTTAAATAGCAGGCTATGACATTCTATGTTTTGTGCTAAATTGGTGCCATAGAACGCTAAATGCTGCTACTTTGTACATCACATGTTTAGCGCAAGGTCTATCCAGATGTTACCAGCGCAATAGCGTGCTATTTACAACTATGATCTTGCGGCAACTTCTTCAAGAAGTGTGAGATGGTGCCAAATCAGGTGGTGACTAGAACTTCTCCCCCTTCTCTCTTTGTTGGTGGGCTCACAAAAGGGAGAGGAAGCGGGGTTGCACCAAGTTTGGTCTAACCTTCTTAGATCTTGCATTTCTCAGGGACTCAAGTTGGCTATGGTGCTCCCTTCTTCATCAAGTTCCAAAATAACAACCTCCACAATTGGAGTTGTGTACCATATCCAACCAGTTTATTTGTCAAATAGATGACTTTGGTGCGCCATTGCGAGACATAGATTTCATCACTGGCTTGGGAATAACACCGATCCCTTTTGCTCTTCGCACGAACCTCCAGGTAGGGATACCCTCTTCTCCTTAATGCCATGATGTTTGACAGAGACATTGGCCATGGAGTGTCTAACGTGGTTGGGATTTCCTTTAGTACTAAATTGCGGTCTAAGCATTACCACTAGGGCCGTGTTTGCATATTAAAAATTTGTAGTTTTTATGTTTTAGGTTCTTCATCATGTTGTGGTGTAATACCAACCACCATGAGTCATATTAACTTGTTACACATGGAACTAGTCTATTTTCTTCTTGTAAAATGTATCGAAACATATCCACTAACGATAAAGGAACGTGAACCAAATGGATGGTTTGAACTAAAAAAACATTTTTGTTTTCCAAATGCGTGTTTTCTTTTACGAGCAAGGCAGGAGCTTAGCTGATTTCATTAGAAAAAAAAACAAAGTAGACTGGTTTATAAGGAAAAGTAGGCCACAAATTAAAAAGAGACCACAGCCAAGACAAACAGAACGCGACCACCTAACATGATCATGACCCGGAGTGATTGTAATCACGATCTTCAGAGACGTCTTCAAAAAGGACGAACGATGCCCAAGGACAGCGTCATCACACTGGCATTGACCCCCCGTCGAGATATAAGCTTTCGTCCGGACTCACGCACAACCGTCCCGCCAAATATTGGGAAAGGTCCAGCCAACAACCTCCAACGCTAATCCTC
>NW_021237104.1:0-1521 GCF_002162155.2 Triticum dicoccoides | reverse complement strand
CACCGCCTCACGTGGCCATGTCAACTGTATCTCTGCTGAAGAAGCTCAAGAGGATCCCAACGTCGTTCTCGGTACGCTTCTTGTTAATTGCCACCCGGCATCTGTTCTTTTCGATACAGGAGCCTCTCATTCTTTTATATCCGAAAATTATGCTCGTTTGCATAACGTCGCATTCGGTGATATGCCAACCTCTATGGTAATTCAAACTCCGGGATCCAAATGGCAAACTTCTAGAGTAAGCCATGGAAATGAAATCCAAGTCGACAGACTTGTTTTCCTCGCGTCTTTGATAGCCCTTAAATCTTCAGATATTAATATCATTCTGGGTATGGACTGGATGTCGGCTCATCATGCCCAAATTGATTGCTTCTCTAGGACTGTTCAACTCACTCACCCTTCGGGCAAGATAGTCAATGTCTTAACCCGAATAGCCAAGCGATAATTATATTCTCTTAACGCCAGCCCTTTGCCAGACCTTGAGGATGTGCAGGTAGTCCGTGACTTCCCGGATGTCTTCCCAGAGGAATTGCCAGGTGTTCCACCTGACAGGGATGTTGAGTTCGTAATAGACCTCATCCCAGGAACCGTTCCGATTGCTAGAAGACCTTATAAGATGGCACCACTAGAACTAGCCGAGCTTAAGAAACAACTCGATGAGTCCTTGAAAAAGGGTTTCATCCGCCCTAGTTCATCTCCGTGGGCTTGCCCCGTCCTATTCGTCAAGAAGAAGGATGGTACGGACCGGATGGTTGTAGATTACCGACCTGTCAATTTGGTCACAATCAAGAACAAATATCCGCTCCCCATGATCAACGACCTTTATGATCAGCTCGCTGGATCCTCAGTCTTCTCCAAGATGGATTTGAGGTTGGGCTACCATCAAATCAAAATCAGAAACGGGGACATTCCTAAAACGGCTTTTGTTACTCGTTATGGCCAATACGAGTACACCGTCATGTCCTTCGGTTTAACCAACGCTCCAGCCACCTTTTCTCGGTTAATGAACTCAATCTTCATGGAGTATTTGGATAAATTCGTCGTTGTTTACCTCGATGATATACTCATCTACTCCAAGAACGAGGAAGAACATGCCGAACATCTAAGGCTAGTGTTGAAGAAACTTCGAGAGCATCGCCTTTATGCCAAATTTTCTAAATGTGAATTCTGGTTGTCATAAGTGACCTATCTGGGTCATGTAATATCTGGTAAAGGTATTGCTGTTAACCCTGAGCGAGTTCAAGCCGTCCTTAATTGGACTCCACCTGAATCGGTCAAGCAAGTTCGGAGTTTTCTGGGCTTAGCGAGCTATTGTCGTCGCTTTGTCGAGAACTTCTCCAAAGTTGCCAAACCTCTAACCGAACTCCTCAAGAAAGATAAGAAGTTCGAATGGACTCCACAATGTGAGCACAGCTTTCAGGAACTGAAAAGACGCCTGACCTCTGCTCCCGTACTGGTACCGCCAGACTTCTCCAAGGACTTTGTTATCTACTGCGACGCCTCGCGACAAGGACTAGGTTGCAT
>NW_021237103.1:0-525 GCF_002162155.2 Triticum dicoccoides | reverse complement strand
GATGTGCTGGAGGAGGAAGTGCAACATCCGAAGACCGTCTACACGTAACAGCTGCATAAATCCCGCGTAGCTTGTCATCAAGACGCCTCAACCATGAGACGCTCTCTTGCGGTGGGATAGTTTCTCCCCTCTGACTGCGCCGCATTAAAGCGGAAACCTCCTCTCGCGCCTGTACTGTCAAGTCACACTGTACACGAAGAGTTAACCAATTATATCCTCGTTGTATGATAGACAGCACGAATAGACAACCAAGCGAATATGTCCAGATTAACAAAAGACTTCACATATGAGAATCAAGGCATTTACCGCGTGGTGTCTGGTTCCCACAACAGAGGCAGTTGGGTACATATCGCTGGTGAGAGGGGCTTCGATCTGATCAGGAGCAGCTGATGGAACCAAGTAGATCCTCGTTGTATGCCGGTAACGCTGCAGATACAACCCGAAAATTTCCCAGTTAAAGGCCCGAACCTCACCCCAGATATTTGTCGCAGCGGTAGTCCATTCGTCAACGTAAGGGGAAATGCT
>NW_021237102.1:0-2745 GCF_002162155.2 Triticum dicoccoides | reverse complement strand
CATGCAGCAGCACCACCTTAGAAGGGGCCGCCGGTCACCCATGCAGCCAGCAACCGCCACCAAAAGCCGGATCTGGGCAGGGGTTGCCAGATCCGCCGCCAGCACACCCCCGTGCCTCTAGAACCCCACGAGCCGAGGTGAAGGGGGATGATGAGAGGAGGCGGCGCCGGCAGGTCACCAGAACATGAGAAGGAAGAGGGAAGCCGGAACAGAGACCAGCCGGCGCCCGACGCCACCGAGCAGGGGAGGCCGCCCCGCGACGTTCGCCACCTGCGCGAGGTAGAGAACGGCCCCGCCGCCGCCTGCGCCACGCGGCCTTTGGCCGGCGACGCCACCGGCGGCGACGAGGGAGGGGGGACAGGGCGAAGGGACGGCGGCGGCGGCGCTAGGGTTCCCTCCCGGGGCGCCCGCGGGAGCGCCTCGGGAGGGGAGGGGGCTCGACCCCTTGAGTTACAGTTATGTACACATTTCTGGCTCCGTCCCTCGTACTCGTACATACGTAAAAATGGATACATCGCTAGCTCAACCACGGGATCAACCGGCCAGACGCGTACGTCCATACGACATGGAACGTAAAAAATAAACCGTACTTATCAATCTCCGATTGGATCCTACGCCCCAGCATCCAAGTCCGGCCGCCCCATCGAGGCCCCAGCCCCCAGCATCCAACTCCGGCTGACGGCCTCCTTTTCTTTTCATGCCTGTTGAAAAATGGCACAGGTCCCCCGCAAAAAAAGAAAAGAAAAATGACACAGGAATTATGAAATCAATTGAAGGCAGGGTACCCATGGCATACGCCTACTCGTATCTTCCGGAGTCCCCTCCGTCTACAAATTATTTACTAAATGGATTCGAAGGTTTCATTTGATGGTATCTTCTATGATGGTAACTTTTGAGGAAGGAGGAGCAGTGGCTGCAGCTTTTGTGGAATTCAACATCTGACAAGGCACCGAGCAAGGTAGAAGAAGACTTGTTCTGGAATAATGGCGAGTGATGATGGGAGCTGCTCACTGTACGGTTATGGGTGTCTTGTTCTTAATTAGCTGAGTTGAATTTCGATAGATTTTTGAGGTACGGTTGAATTGGTATTCGCTTCCCTTATCAGTACATACACATACCGGAGAAAGCAAGCACAGGACGGCAACTAATTTGTCTCATCATCTTCTAGTAGAAATCAAGCACGGAGCTGTTCTCTGAACTCGACGACTGTTCAGAGTATTATGTCAGCTGCTAAATTTCCTGGAGAGAGACGTAGACAGGCACCTAACCTAGCTGAAACAAGTCATCACGGGAAAGCCCGTAGCTATTTCGTTCGGAGCAGCTTGCCTGAAGCTATTTTCTACAGTACTAACGTTCCCCTTTCTCGTTTTCATTTTCAGATGCTACATATATACTCCCTCCGTTCTTAAATACTTGTCTTTCTAGGCATTTCAACAAGTGACTACATACGGAGCAAAATGAGTGAATCTACACTCTAAAATATGTCTACATACATCCGTATGTAGTGGTCATTTGAAATGTCTAGAAAGACAAGTATTTAGGAACGGAGGGAGTAGTAACCAAAAGATTAGTTGTGGGGAAAATTCCGTGCTGAAATGCTGTCAATGGTGAAAATAAAGGCTTCTGTGCTGAATTTTGGTCAACACAAATCGCGTCGTGTGTTTGGCTGCAATTGTAGTTCAAGGCCTGTAGAAGCAAGCAGCATCTTGGCCACACACACTAAAGGAAAATTCCAAGCGCATGTGTGTTGAATCGGTAAGATTCTAGTTCCGGCCAATATTCCAAGCACAGGTAATTTATGAATAACCAAAAGTGTGCAACTTTTTTCCCCTGTTAAGTTAAAGCTGATTATCACGTTTGCCACGTGGTTGTGCAAATTATTACTAATGCTTCCATACTTACAGCACATCTTTTGGTAAACCCTTTGTAGTTTAGCAGTGGTTAGAGATGTACATTACAATGTGACAGACACGGCAGTAAACACTTGTATCCGACAAGATACGTTGCGGCTGGACTCAAAATATATGTGAACATTTTATTCTGATACATGAACCGTTTCCTTTCAAATACGGGAACATTTCTTTTGTACACTTGAACATTTCTATTTGCGACACATAATATTGTTTCGTATGTTCAAATAATTTATAAAATCACTATAAAGTAAATATAATTTTCTAGATTTTCGTCATGTCATATCATCTCATCCTCTGTAAAGTTTGCATTAGGCATGAAGAGAAAGAAGGTTGTATCTTTGTTTTCCATGTCAATCTGGCGAACCCTCTGGATAAAATGCTCCAGTATGGTATTACTCCACTCAGTATGTTACTAGACATATCAAGGTATCCTAGAATGCTCAGTTTGCAGGCCCCTAGTTCCTCAGGTATTACTCCACTCAGTATGTTACTAGACATATCAAGGTATCCTAGAATGCTCAGTTTTTCTATTTGTCTTGGTATGGATCCAGATAATTGGTTCGATGATAAGTTCAGGTTGTATAGGTTTGCTAAGGTCCATATTTCTGGTGGAATCTCACCGCTGAGATGGTTAGAATCGAGTCTTATCTCTCCTAGGTTGGACAATCTAGAAAGGATTGGAGGTATGGAACCCGTGATCATATTTTGTGCTAGATTTAGCACTGTTAGTTTGGTACTTGCACCTATATTTGGTGAGATGTGCCCAGAGAGTCTATTTGATGCCAATCGCATCCTTTCAAGTTGTGGATACACACCAAAATGCTGAGATATA
>NW_021237101.1:0-637 GCF_002162155.2 Triticum dicoccoides | reverse complement strand
GACGCTCCGGTGGCATTGCTACCCCCCCAGGGCCCCCGTCCCGCCTAACCCTGTAGCGTTTGACCACGGGATCTAGCCCTTTGACTTTGCACGGACGGGCTTTAACCAGTGGACCTCTCCACCCGGTTGTGTCGGGTCGGCCCAGAGGGACTCCGGGGAGCAACATCCGGGCCAGGCCCACAGCTACATCCACTCCGTGTAGACCCGACGCGTCCGTTTCCCTCCTCCAAGTGCTGGCGGCGGCGCAGTCCGTGAGGGGGGGCACGCACCGGAGACGCGTGCTGGGCGTTTCCAACCGCCTCAACACTTCCAGACTCGTGAGAGGCCGCCTACGCAAGATTTTACGGTATGCTACCCGCCGAAGGCCGCCGGCCACAGTCGTAGACATGCGAAGAGCAATCCGCGTAGAGGGAAGTGTTCAGATACTTCTCCATCACAAAAAATTATGAAAAATTACCATCAGTCCTATAGCACATGTGCCCACGTTGTGTAGAAAACTCATGATTTTATCGCGCTCCAAGTATTTAATAATATTCACGCTGCATCGTTACCGCAGAACGTCTACCACCGTTTCATTGCCGTCCGTGAGGGGGGCCACGCACCGGAGACGCGTGCCGCCTCTTCGGACATGCCACAA
>NW_021237100.1:0-788 GCF_002162155.2 Triticum dicoccoides | reverse complement strand
GAGGCAGATGAGCTCGCGAGGCGAGGAGAGGCGGCGCGCGGGGGGGAGGCACGCGGGGCGTCGCAGTCCCGAGCAATACCTACCTTGTGGTCATCATAAGACGTGGGGTATCACAGATTCAGAGGCTGGAAAGACAAATGCTCTGTCAAGCCGAGCCACCTTTCTTTTTCCTTTTTTGAAAAGGAGAAAGACCCGGGCCTCTGCATCTAAATGATGCATGCAGTTACTTTATTAATTATTAACAAAAGACCTTACAAAGTAATACATCAGTAAGACTGAAGCCACCGTCTAGGCAACATCTGTTGCTATTCCTATCCAGTTGATGAAGGGATGCTGATAGTGTAGGCCTAATACCAAACAAACCTCGCAGCCAAAACTAACGTCTAAGACCTGAGACCCCAACCAAGCCACCTGCTGGGTATGGGCCACCCACCGGTTCAGCGCACACTCAGAGGCCGCCGCTGCCAACTGCCACCAATCCATCTTCAGAGTTGTACTCACACATTAACCTTGCCCGGTCTACCTGCCGTCGATGCCACCACGGCGCCCGACAACGCTATCATCCTATGCTCGTCCATCAACACCCAGAAGTGAGACCCCGCTGCTCCATGCCGCTGGGACCCGCCGTTGTCGACGTGTCAGATGCAATGCCGCACCTCCTTCGCGAACACCACCTCCTGCCACTGGTCTCATCCCCTCCAGCTGTAGTTCCTCTGCACTCCCAAATGAGCCCCAAGGCCCCTGACGACACCTCCAGGAAGGTCAAGACGTGAAGCACCGCTGTCGCC
>NW_021237099.1:0-550 GCF_002162155.2 Triticum dicoccoides | reverse complement strand
CCCAAAGAATTTGTTATACATTCTGATCATGAATCTTTGAAACGTATTAAAAGTCAAGCTAACCTGAATCGTAGAAATGCTAAATGGGTTGAATTCATTGAGACTTTCCCTTATGTCATTAAACACAAGAAGGGTAAAGAAAATGTTATTGCTGATGCTTTGTCTCGTCGCTATACTACGCTTTCACAACTTGACTTCAAAATTTTTGGTTTGGAGACCATCAAAGATCAATATGTGCATGATGCTGATTTTAAAGATGTAATGCAGAATTTTAAAGAAGGAAGAACATGGAACAAGTTCGTTATTAATGATGTCTTTGTGTTCCGTGCTAACAAGCTATGCATTCCTACTAGCTCTGTTCGTCTTTTGTTGTTGCATGAGGCGCATGGAGGAGGATTAATGGGACACTTTGGCGTGAAGAACACGGAGGACATACTTGCTACACATTTCTTTTGGCCAAAGATGAGACGGGATGTTGAGCGTTTTGTTGCTCGCTGCACTACATGTCAAAAAGCGAAGTCACGACTCAACCCTCATGGGTTATATATGC
>NW_021237098.1:7482-8192 GCF_002162155.2 Triticum dicoccoides | reverse complement strand
GACGTCCGCCTCGACTCGCGTTATGCTAAGACAGGGTGGCACTGGTGTCACGTGCTCGTCTCGGCGTCCGTCGTCGCTACCGCGACGACGTCCGCCTCGACTCGCATTACGCTAAGACAGGGTGACACTGGTGTCCCGTGCTCGTCTCGTCTTCCATCGTCGCTACCGCGACGACGTCCGCCTCGACTCGCGTTACGCTAAGACAGGTTGGCAATGGTGTCACGTGCTCGTCTCGGCGTCAGTCGTCGCTACCGCGACGACGTCCGCCTCGACTAGCGTTACGCTAAAAAAGGGAGGCAGTGCTGTCACGTGCTCGTCTCGGCGTCCGTCGTCGCTACCGCAACGACGTCCGCCTCGACTTGCGTTACGCTAAGACAAGGTGGCACTGGTGTCACGTGCTCGTCTCAGCATCCGTCGTCGCTACCGCGACAACGTCTGCCTCGACTCGCGTTACGCTAAGACAGGGAGGCAGTGGTGTCACGTGCTCGTCTCGGCGTCCGTCGTCGCTACCGCGACGACTTCCGCCTCGACTCGCGTAACGCTAAGACAGGGTGGAAATGGTGTCACGTGCTCGTCTCGGCCTCCGTCCTCGCTACCGCGACGACGTCCGCCTCGACTCGCGTTACGCTAAGACAAGGTGGCAGTGGTGTCACGTGCTCGTCTCGGCGTCCGTCGTCGCTACCGCGACGACGTCCGCCTCGACTCGCATT
>NW_021237098.1:3913-4472 GCF_002162155.2 Triticum dicoccoides | reverse complement strand
GTCCGCCTCGACTCGCGTTACGCTAAGACAGGGTGGCACTGGTGTCACGTGCTTGTCTCGGCGTCCGTCGTCATTACCGCGACGACGTCCGCCTCGACTCGGGTTACGCTAAGACAGGGAGGCACTGGTGTCACGTGCTCGTCTCGGCGTCCGTCGTCGCTACCGCGACGACGTCCTCCTCGACTCGCTTACGCTAAGACAGGGTTGCAGTACTGTCACGTGCTCGTCTCGGCGTCTGTCGTCGCTACCGCGACGACGTCCACCTCGACTCGCGTTACGCTAACACAGGGTGGCAATGGTGTCACGTGCTCGTCTCGGCGTCCGTCGTCGCTACCGCGACGATGTCCGCCTCGACTCGCGTTAGGCTATGACAGGGTGGCACTGGTGTCACGTGCTCGTCTCGGCGTCCGTCGTCGCTATCGCGACGACGTCCACCTCGACTCGCCTTACGCTAAGACAGGGTGACACTGGTATCCCGTGCTCGTCTCGTTGTCCGTCGTCGCTACCGCGACGACGTCTGCCTCGACTCGTATTACGCTAAGACAGGTTGGCAATGGTG
>NW_021237098.1:2152-2794 GCF_002162155.2 Triticum dicoccoides | reverse complement strand
TCGTCGCTACCGCGACGACGTCCGCCTCGACTCGCGTTATGCTAAGACAGGGTGGCACTGGTGTCACGTGCTCGTCTCGGCGTCCGTCGTCGCTACCGCGACGACGTCCGCCTCGACTCGCGTTACGCTAAGACAGGGTGACACTGGTGTCCCGTGCTCGTCTCGTCGTCCGTCGTCGCTACCGTGACGACGTCTGCCTCGACTCGCGTTACGCTAAGACAGGTTGGCAATGGTGTCATGTGCTCGTCTCGGCTTCAGTCGTCGCTACCGCGACGACGTCCGCCTCGACTCGCGTTACGCTAAAAATGGGAGGCAGTGCTGTCACGTGCTCGTCTCGGCGTCCGTCGTCGCTACCGCCACGACGTCCGCCTCGACTCGCGTTACGCTAAGACAGGGTGGCACTGGTGTCACGTGCTCGTCTCGGCGTCCGTCGTCGCTACCGCGACGACGTCCGCCTCGACTCGCGTTACGCTAAGACAGGGAGGCAGTGGTGTCACGTGCTCGTCTCGGCGTCCGTCGTCGCTACCGCGACGACTTCCGCCTCGACTCGCGTTACGCTAAGACAGGGTGGCAATGGTGTCACGTGCTCGTCTCGGCCTCCGTCCTCGCTACCGCCACGACGTCCGCCTCTACTCGCGTTAC
>NW_021237098.1:0-944 GCF_002162155.2 Triticum dicoccoides | reverse complement strand
CGACTCGTGTTATGCTAAGATAGGGTGGCAGTGGTGTCACGTGCTCGTCTCGGTGTCCGTCGTCGCTACCGCGACGACGTCCGCCTCGACTCGCGTTACGCTAAGACAAGGTTGCAGTGCTGTCACGTGCTCGTCTCCGCCTCCATCGTCGCTACGCGACGACGTCTGCCTCGACTCGCGTTACGCTAAGACAGGGTGGCACTGGTGTCACGTGCTTGTCTCGGCGTCCGGCGTCATTACCGCGACAACGTCCGCCTCGACTCGCGTTACGCTAAGACAGGGAGGCACTGGTGTCACGTGCTCGTCTCGGCGTCCGTCGTCGCTACCACGACGACGTCCTCCTCGACTCGCTTACGCTAAGACAGGGTTGCAGTACTGTCACGTGCTCGTCTCGGCGTCTGTCGTCGCTACCGCGACGACGTCCACCTCGACTCGCGTTACGCTAACACAGGGTGGCAATGGTGTCACGTGCTCGTCTCGGCGTCCGTCATCGCTACCGCGACGACGTCCGCCTCGACTCGCGTTATGCTAAGACAGGGTGGCACTGGTGTCACGTGCTCGTCTCGGCGTCCGTCGTCGCTATCGCGACGATGTCCGCCTCGACTCGCGTTTTTCTAAGACAGGGTGACACTGGTGTCCCGTGCTCGTCTCGTCGTCCGTCGTCGCTACCACGACGATGTCCGCCTCGACTCGCGTTACGCTAAGGCAGGTTGGCAATGGTGTCCCGTGCTCGTCTCGGCGTCCGTCGTCGCTATCGCGACGACGTCCACCTCGACTCGCCTTACGCTAAGACAGGGTGACATTGGTATCCCGTGCTCGTCTCGTTGTCCGTCGTCGCTACCGCGACGACGTCTGCCTCGACTCGTATTACGCTAAGACAGGTTGGCAATGGTGTTACGTGCTCCTCTCGGCGTCCGTCGTCGCTACCGCGACGACGTCCGCCT
>NW_021237097.1:0-1966 GCF_002162155.2 Triticum dicoccoides | reverse complement strand
TAAATCATAGACATGAACGAAACCCCTTCGTTCAATGACCGATAGCGAAACTGTGGACGTCCATATTGATCCGTATGATTACCCGAATGACATTAGAGTGAACCTTTTGTTATTATGTGATGTTCCATTTTCTTCTCAATACTTTACAAAACCCGGGGTGCATCGGTATCCTCCTGAGTCATCACCATGCACACTATACCATTGCCCTCATTACCTGTTTTGTTCTTCTTTCTCGTTGAAGTGTTCCGGCATCCCCGTGATGTAGTCACCTATGTTTGGCCAGATGCTGATGGATGCCGTCGAGAGGGCCCTAAGAATATCTCTCCATCGCCAGAGGAGTAAGTCCCACTCTCGAGCTATACAGTCCCTTGTCAAACTTTTCGATGAACCAGTAAGTTGTCGTTATGATCATTTAGTTACAGATGACGTTTGAGCAACCCCAAAGTCCACCATATGGTAGGAAGTGACTGCGATACTCTCATGGTATGGTGAACTAGAAACACATGTTAACACTGCATGTTATAGGAATTTATTTCATACGATATTATCTCAAAATATAACAAACAAGTTTGGGTCGATTCAATATGATTGTTCTTCTAACGTCATACTCTCATAGGACTATCATTACACTTAACGATATCCTAAGATCCGGAAAACATGATCACCAACAACACTTGAGCCAGTCTTAGAGGCAAGACTAGGAACCTATTTTTTACCGTTTAGCATTCCACACGTGCATATGAGTTTTTCACTGAATCACATATTTCAGCATCATAGCAGTTATAGCATGAAATATAAACTCTTAATTATGAGCATGGAAATATAATAATACAATATTATTGCCTCTAGGGCATATTTCCAAAAGCATAATATTGTCCTACACATTCTCTATATGTGCCATCCTTATGCTTCTTTGCCTAATATTCTTACTTTTCTGTGGAGTCTTTGGAAAATCATGAATGACACTCTTTTTCAGAGAAAGAAGTCTCTGCCTCACCAGGTTCATCAGATGGAACTTGCAATCACTGCAGCTAATGATATACAGGATGAGCACTCTGTTTCTGTCTCTTCCGTAGGGAATTCGCATCCTAGCGAGACAAGACCCCATGCGCCTTCTAATGGACATACAATATCTTCTGATCTTTCCATAGTAGGGAACAAGATTTTCTCTGATGCCTCATGGAAAAATTGTAGAATCCCATCAAGACCCCCCTCTCTAGCTACAGTAATCGGCATCTTTGTTCAGATAAATACAGATCAAGCCAGTGCAGAGATGATGATTCAAGCCTCCACAGACCTTGTTTTATCTCCACTAGTAGCGGAGACGGCAGCTTTACATCTTGGTGCATTAGCAAGGCTTGCTGCGCTTAAAGACATTCATCATCCTTCCTCTCGTTGGGATATCCGGCAGCACCTGGCAGGTTTTGAATGCAAATCCAGGCCCCTTTCCCCTGCCATCTTTCACATATCTAGAAGCCTAAATGGAATAGTGCACGACTCTAAGATGGAAACAAACTATCGAGTCCACCAATCAAGATTACTTAAATCTCCGCATGGACATTGAATTACCAATCTAGGCATCAAACTTATTTAATGTATTTACCATTCTACAATTTTTTGTTTTAGTAAATTTTCCCTTAACATTGGGTAACATATTTGTACTATTACTTAGTTGACTATAATTCTTGGCTACTACTGGAATATTCGCACTGTAGCTAAAGCAGGCAAATATTGGACAAAGGGTGCATATTATCTTGCCAACAACATGGGTGTTTTATTGTGCACAACCACAGATCGGAGCAACAGATTTGGCCTTGCAAAAGGGAAGCACGTTCGATGAAGTATCGTATGAGTTATGTCCAAGGGAAGCCAACATGGGAGCTCATGAGGTAGCCAGATCAGTTTCCATTCTGTCTGAATATTGTACATAGGTCGATGAACCACCTAGCTTCCTTAAGCAAATGCT
>NW_021237096.1:0-624 GCF_002162155.2 Triticum dicoccoides | reverse complement strand
ACAACTAGGAAGAAAGGAAAGGGGGAAAAAGGGGGAGAAAGCAACCGTGAGTACTCATCCAAAGTACCCGCAAGCAAGGAGCTACACTACATATGCATGGGTATCAAATGGAATAAGGGTATCATATGTGGACTGAACTACAGAATGCCAGAATAAGAGGGGGATAACTAATCCTGTCGAAGACTACGCTTCTGGCCACCTCCATCTTGCAGCATGTAGGAGAGAGTAGATGGTAAGTTCACCAAGTAGCATCAAGTAGCATCGTATAGAATAATCCTAACCGATGATCCTCCCCTCGTCGCCCTGTGAGAGAGCGATGACCGGTTGTATCTGGCACTTGGAAGGGTGTGTTTTATTAAGGGGACAATTGCATTTTTACCCCTAGTTGGTTCCTACCCACGGGTTTTGCCCTTACTTTTCGAACTTGCTCAGTTTTGCCCTTACTTTTTCGATCGAGGTCCCTCGAATGCCCTTTGACCATTTGACCAAAACTTTGAAAATTCATAACTAATTCATATGAACTCAGAAAAATACAAATAAGATATCAAAATGTTCAGATAAACATTACCATTATGGGCATATCATTTGCATTCAGGACAAATGCATCATTTAAACTACCCGAGG
>NW_021237095.1:1441-1987 GCF_002162155.2 Triticum dicoccoides | reverse complement strand
GTATGCTAACTATCCTTGGTACTTATCAAGTTTTAATATTTGACATTTACAATATTTGAAGAGATGTGTGCTACCTATCCTTGGTTCTTATCAAGTTTTAATATTTGAAATTTGCAATATTTGAAGAGATGTCTGCTAACTATCCTTGGTTCTTATCATGTTTTAATATTTGAAATTTGCTATATTTGAAGAGATGTGTGCTAACTATACTTGGTTCTTATCAAGTTTTATTATTTGAAATTTTCAATATTTGAGGAGATATGTGCTAACTATCCTTGGTGCTTATCAAGTTTTAATATTCGAAATTTGCAATATTTGAAGAGATGTGTGCTAACTATCCTTGGTTCTTATCAAGTTTTAATATTTGAAAGTTTATATATTTGAAGAGATGTGTGCTAACTATCCTTGGTTCTTATCAAGTTTTAATATTTGAAATTTTCTAATTTGAAGAGATGTGTGCTAACTATCCTTGGTTCTTTTCAAGTTTGAATATTTGAAATTTGCTATATTTGAAGAGATGTGTTCCAACTATCCTTGGTTCTTATC
>NW_021237095.1:915-1431 GCF_002162155.2 Triticum dicoccoides | reverse complement strand
TCAAGTTTTAATATTTGAAATTTGCAATATTTGAAGAGATGTGTGCTAAATATCCTTGGTTCTTATCAAGTTTTAATATTTGAAACTTGTAATATTTGAAGAGATGTGTGCTAACTATCCTAGGTTCTTACCTAGGTTTAATATTTGAAATTTTCTATATTTGAAGAGATGTGTGCTAACTATCCTTGGTAGTTTTTAAGTTTTAATATTTGAAATTTGCTATATTTGAAGAGATGTGTGCTAACTATCCTTGGTTATTATCAAGTTTTAATATTTTAAATTTTCAATATTTGAGGAGATGTGTGCTAACTATCCTTGGTGCTTATCAAGTTTTAGTATTTGAAATTTGCTATATTTGAAGAGATGTGTGCTAACTATCCTTGGTACTTATCAAGTTTTAATATTTGAAATTTACAATATTTGAAGAGATGTGTGCTAACTATCCTTGGTTCTTATCAAGTTTTAATATTTGAAATTTTCTATATTTGAAGAGATGTGTGCTAACTATCCTTGGTT
>NW_021237095.1:0-905 GCF_002162155.2 Triticum dicoccoides | reverse complement strand
CTATCCTTGGTTCTTTTCAAGTTTGAATATTTGAAATTTGCTATATTTGAAGAGATGTGTTCCAACTATCCTTGGTTCTTATCCAGTTTTTATATTTGAAATTTTCTATATTTGAAGAGATGTGTGCTAACTATCCTTGGTTAATATTTGAAGAGATGTGTGCTAACTATCCTTGGTTCTTATCAAGTTTTAATATTTGAAATTTGCAACATTTGAAGAGATGTGTGCTAACTATCCTAGGTTCTTATCAAGTTTTAATATTTGAAATTTGCAATATTTGAAGAGATGTGTGCTAACTATCCTAGGTTCTTATCAAGTTTTAATATTTGAAATTTTCAATATTTGAAGAGATGTGTGCTACCTATCCTTGGTTCTTATCAAGATTTAATATTTGAAATTTGCAATATTTGAAGAGATGTGTGCTAAATATCCTTGGTTCTTATCAAGTTTTAATATTTGAAACTTGTAATATTTGAAGAGATGTGTGCTAACTATCCTAGGTTCTTACCTAGGTTTAATATTTGAAATTGTCTATATTTGAAGAGATGTGTGCTAACTATCCTTGGTAGTTTTTAAGTTTTAATATTTGAAATTTGCTATATTTGAAGAGATGTGTGCTAACTATCCTTGGTTATTATCAAGTTTTAATATTTTAAATTTTCAATATTTGAGGAGATGTGTGCTAACTATCCTTGGTGCTTATCAAGTTTTAGTATTTGAAATTTGCTATATTTGAAGAGATGTGTGCTAACTATCCTTGGTACTTATCAAGTTTTAATATTTGAAATTTACAATATTTGAAGAGATGTGTGCTAACTATCCTTGGTTCTTATCAAGTTTTAATATTTGAAATTTTCTATATTTGAAGAGATGTGTGCTAACTATCCTTGGTTTTATCAAGTTTT
>NW_021237094.1:0-2818 GCF_002162155.2 Triticum dicoccoides | reverse complement strand
AAAAAAAACAATTGGGCTTGGGAATACTGAATTTGTATCATTTGAACAAAGCTCTCCTAGCTAAATTGTTTTGGAAACTGGAAACTAAAGAAGGCCTCTAGGTACACTTTTCTCTCAATAAATATGTCAAAAACAAATGTATATCTGGGATTAAGAGAAAATTGGAGATTCTCTTTTTTTTGGCCCAGCTTGTTAAAAGTGAAAAATCTTTTCTATCAACATGTGAAAAAAATTCTGGGGGATGGCAAAACCACCATATTCTGAGAAGACTAGTGAGTGGGAAGCAAACCACTGAAAGATGCTTATCCTGGCTTGTATAATAGTCTAAATTTTAATCATGAGATATCTGTAGCTGAAGCCATAGACATAGGATGGAATAATTTCACCTTTAGGGGAACTCTGTTCGCAGATTACTTCAAGTTGTGGAACAGCTTAATAAAAGATAAATGTGAGGTGGTGAGAATGTCTGAAAGCAAGGATGGACCCAAGTGGATGCTTACTATTGAGGGCATCTTCTCTGTCAAATCCCTCGACATGTTCTTGATTAAAACTGATACGGGATTCCCACTGAAATTTCTGGGCAAAGTGAAAATACCAGCTAAAATTAAAATGTTTCTATGGCCGTTGGTCAGAAAAAAGTATTCTGACTAAAGGTAATCTATTGAAAAAGGGATGGAAAGCTGAAAGGGATGTGCTTTTTTTTGGGCAGGATGAAATTGTTAATAATTTATTCTTTGATGTTTGAATGCGCTGCTGCCAGGATCAATTGGAGCTTCCTGAAGTGTGCATTTGGTCTAAGAATAAGTCCTGTGGATTTACACGATTGTTTTGGAAATTGGGCTAAAAAAATTCAGAAATCTGATAGGCAGCCAGCCCTCGTTGGGATTTCTGCTATCTGCTGGTCTATTTGGAGATGCAAAAAAGACGTTATTTTCAGAAAAAAAAATCATGATCCCATGATTGTAGTGTGAGTGTTTTGTAACTAGATCATGGATTGGTCTATTTTGCTGAAGAAAAAAAAACGAGAGGGAAACCTACTGCGGCTTGGAGCAAGATTGGTAGAACAGGTGGCAAATGAAATCTATTGGGCGGCGCAGGAGTGGAGACCAGGAGTTCTACGACTTGGTGGCTGACAAAGATGGCAGAATCGTGAAGGTTGTTGTGTTTGGCCACTAGGCCCTGGCTCTATCTGGTTATAGTTCTTCGGTAGCTGCTGTCCTTAGACCGGTTATATAATGGCCGCTTTTGTTGGCAGGTTTCTTTTGTTTGCTCTGTAATAGATAACTGAACGTAGGTTATGTGGGATATTTGGTGTCTCTTCAGTAGTGCCGTTTGATGTAATTCCTTAGGAATTTATGGTTTATAAAATCGGAGCGGGAGCCTCTCTTTTGCTCAAAAAAAAATTGATGATAGTATCATTCTACCATAAAGTACACTAGAATATACTACGTTTGTATGTTTATTATGGTTAGAGACAAAGATATTCAGTATTAACCATGCCTCTGGTGAGTGAATCTCTATCTCTATGTGCGAGTCAGGGCGCATGTGCACATTTGGCACGTCCGTCCTAAATGCAATCTCAACATCACCTTTTAAGAACAAATTTCACACTAGGAGGGTAAGTAAAGGATGCAAACTAATGCAGACAGGCCTGAAGGGCTTGCCTCCATCAATAACAAGGAATCTGCTGCTGCTCGTGTCAGGTAGATCGTCCAGTCCCGTCAGTAACGGGTTGATTCCACGACAAGCAACGTGCTTGCAACCTCTGCCAGTTTTGTCCGTGTGAGGTAAACGCTTTCTCTTGGCTTTGGCGTTGGTAGAGCAGAGGTCCCTCCCATGCTTCCCTCCAAAATGGCTAGTTTAGATCATCCTTCCTTGCTCGCATCCGGCACACACACATACTACTAGCCGAGAAGAGAATAGTCTGCAAAAAGGGGGAAATTGAGTGATCAAAATTAGTCCTTCTCTTTGGTTTCTTATTATTAGTCCCTTCGAGCTTATATCTCCAAAAAAAGCTACCAATGAGAGATCTTGCTCCGTAGTAGACTGAAAGATAAACAGAGATCTTGCTCTCGTTCCAATATGCACTCTAAAATATGTCTAAATACATCCGTATGTAGTCCATATTGAAATCTCTAAAAAGACTTAATTACATTTACGAACGGAGGGAGTATTTGGGAACTTGCCTGACCTTTTGCATGAACTTGCCTCGTTCCAAAAAAAACTACAACCCCCAGCACCACGGGTCTCTCTGATCTAGATCACAAAAAAAATCATACCCCAAAGTTGCCTGATGGTGAGCATAAACTTGCCTGTTGCGAAAAAATGACCACGAAAAACCCCTCCACCACTAGTTCGACCACAAAAATCACGCAAAATCCGACACGAGAACGAAACATGCATTTGTTCATGTAGATCTAGACACCCCCGCCATGTTGTTCATGCATTTGTTCGCCCATTACCTAACCTAAGCACCACCGCCCTGTCAAAATCGCGAGGAACTACTTGGAACTCGCTTCAAGGCGAGGAATCACCGCGAGTGCCGCTGCGTATCCGCCCCCCCTTGTCGGCATGGAAACACCGCGAGGAGCTACACACCGCGAGCAACAGACAGATTCGAACGGGGGGTTACCTTGGTTCGCGACGATGAACCGCCTACTTCCTCCCCGCCGCCCCAAATGAGGCCCACCGCACTTCGCCTCCTCGCCCCCCCCCCCACCCCCAACTGCCGCTCTGCACGGTCGTGGAACTCGCGTCGCGAGCAGCTCCCCGCCGCCACCGTGCAGCGCGCGAGAGCAATTCGACGCGCAGACCCCTC
>NW_021237093.1:0-396 GCF_002162155.2 Triticum dicoccoides | reverse complement strand
AGGCCAACCACCTTACCCTTTGAGTTGTCACCGAAAGTGACATACTTTCGAGGACTATCATTTTCAGCAAGCTCACGAAACATGTCTTTATCTCCGGTCATGTGATCGGTACATCCACTATCAAGAACCCATTCCTTTCCTCCTGACATATATCCCCGAAGATTTGCCATAATACCAAAGTGTCTCATTGTATCATCAAGATTGAAGTCACTATCATCATCCTCATCATAGTATCCATGTTCAACATCGTAATGTGGTGGATCAAATCCTAGAGAGGGTAATTTTTTAGAGTGAGTTTGACAATGATCTTGCTTATGAATTTTTATAGCTTCGGAAATAATATCACTAATAATTCCAACATCTCCTTTGGCACGCATAAGGTTTGTAAGTTCAAAT
>NW_021237092.1:0-413 GCF_002162155.2 Triticum dicoccoides | reverse complement strand
TGTGCCCGCGGTTATGGGCAGATGGGAATTTGTTAATGTCCGGTTGTAGATAACTTGAACCTTAACTTAATTAAAATGAATCAACTATGTGTGTAACCGTGATGGTCTCTTCTCGGCGGAGTCCGAGATGTGAACACGGTGTTGGAGTAATGCTTGCCGTAGGTTGTTCTATAGTTCTTTGTTCGTGCTTTGCCTTCTCTTCTTGCTCTCTTTTGCGAACAGGTTAGCCACCATATATGCTAGTCGCTTGCTGCAGCTCCACCTATTACCTTGCCTTTCCTATAAGCTTAAATAGTCTTGATCGCGAGGGTGCAAGATTGCTGAGTCCCCGTGGCTCACAGATTACTTCCAAACCAGATGCAGGGCCCGATGACTCCGTTCCAGATGATGTGCTTGAGCTTAAGTGGGAGTTC
>NW_021237091.1:0-9209 GCF_002162155.2 Triticum dicoccoides | reverse complement strand
AGATCTCAGTGCTTAAGGTCGGCTTCAATGAAACAACCCACCATGTACTCCTACATGGCCTCTCATCGATACCTTTACCAAATCGTGTTCACCACACCACTCTCATTACCGACATAACATTTCACTCTAGCCCATCACCCAGATGAACCAGACCTGACACGACTCTAAGCATAGCAGGCATAGCAAGGTAGGAACAACACATACATATGGCTCAATCAACTCCTACACATGCTAGTGGGTTTCATCTAGTTACTGTGGCAATGACAGGTCATGCAGAGGAAATGGGTTCAACTACCGTAGCACACAGCAGTTTGAATCGCGTTGTCTTAATGCAGTAAAAGAGAGCAGGAGCGAGAACATGGGATTGTATCGATATGATCAAATGGTTGGTTGCTTGCCTGATGGTTCGATGCACGGATACGGTTCTTCGTTAGGGTAATCACGGTACTCCTCGGGGACAGATCCTGTCGCAAAGGGCATCGGTACACAAGCATCACCAAACAATGTGCAACAATATGATGCATGCATGAAACATGGCAATATGAGTGTGTTGGGCTAATGCAACTAAAACCAGGGGTGTTTGAACAAATTTGAATCAAGGATTCAAATTTCAAATTCAAATATGGCCTTTTAAAGTGCCTTTTCTTGTTCTGCTTAAAACATCAATTTAACTTGTTTGATCATGCATGAAAATAGTACAGATGGATAGATTGGATTTTTCTGATCATTTTTCATATATAATTTGTCCAATTTGGAGTTACAGAATAAAAGTTATGAATTTTTGAAGTTTTAAAAAATATTCTGGAATTTCCTGATTTAATTTAATTCCAGAAATATAATTATTGCGTCAGCATGACGTCAGCATGACGTCAGTGGTCAACTGTGGCTGGCTGAGGTCAAACCTGACGTGTGGGGCCCACACGTCAGTGACAGGGGGGTTAAACATGATTAAATTAATCCTAATTAGGGGTTAGTGGCGCTGGGGCCCACTGTCAGTGTCAGGGGGGGTTGACTAACAGTAGTTAGCGCTAACCTAACCACCTGGCCGACAGGGCCCACGCGTCAGTGACCCTGGGGGGTCAAACCCCAGGTCGGACAAGTCAAACCCCACCGGCGACATGACGCCGGCGAGGCCCGAGACGGCGGCGAAAGTGCTTTTTGCCATTCCGGCAACCAAATGGACGGCGGAAGGCATCTACGTGTTGCTGAGGTTGAGCCGCGACTATTGGTGGTGGTAGTTGGGCTCGGGGTGGCCGGAGTTGACGGCGGCGAGCTCGGCTGCGGCGGCCGGAGTTCGGGTGCGGTCGGGATCAGTGTTGCAGGGGTTTTGGGGAGGCGTTGGTGCGTGCTGCGTGCTCCTGGTGAGGTGGGGAGCACGATGGTGTGCTCGGTTGGGCGCTACGGCGACCGTGGCCACGACGGCGACATCGCCGGCGGCGTGGAGCTCTCGGCCGAGGTGGGGCTAGGGCCTAGAAGTCGAAAGAGACCAGGGAAGAAGGGGGAAACGATCCGGGGGCTCACCGCGGAGCTGCAGGGATGGTTAGCGGGCTCGGGGACGCGCTGGTGACGGTGAATTCGACGGCGACGACGGTCGGAGCCCGAAGAGGGGAACGGCGACGTGGCGGCGATGCAGGGCTTCCGGGGACCCGTGGAGCGGTGGGGAGGAAGAGGGAGTCGAGGCGGAGCTTCTGAGCTAGTCGGGGGAGCGAGGGGTGGCCGGAGATGATGGCTATGGCGAACGGCGGCGACGGTGGTGTTCGGCCGTGAGAGAGAGAGAGAGCGAGGGAGAGGAGAGGAGAGCCGGGGGAGAGTGAGAGAGAGCAGGGGGAGAGGCGTGGCGTCGTCCAGGGCGTCGAGCGAGGAGGGGAGGGCAGGCAAGCAGGCGAGCAGGTGGCGTGGCGCGCGCGCGCGCCGGCCACACTCCCCTCCCTCTGTCGGGACGAAGACGACAGAGGAGGGAGGTGGGCTGGGCCGGCTGCTGGCTGGGCCAGCCAGCTGGCTGGGCCGCACAGGGAGGAGCCCAGGTAAGCTTCTCCCTTTATATATTTTTCTGTTTTCTGTTTTTATTTAATATATCTGCAACTTTGTTGAATTTAATAAAATACCTAGGCAACTTCAAAAATCACCAAACTACTCCTGGCTCATAGTTGGATTATTTCCAACATGAAACATTTTAGTTTGGAGATATTTGAGCATTTAAATATTTTATATTATTTTAAATGCCCAAATTCAAATATTTATGATTTAATTCAAAAACCCTAGGATGGCCTAGGAAAATGTGCACCATTTTTGGCAGAGGTTCTGAACCAAGACAAAAATGATGGGCATTTTAGAAGGGCATTTCAGGTTCATTGAAAAATTATTTTAGTAACCCTAGTTGGTTTCAGAGGGGACTGGGGGTTCTGTCATCCCCATTTCAAGTTTCTGATGAAAGAGTAAACATGATGCAACACTCTAATGCATGACTAGCTAGGTTGTGACAACTCACCCCCACTCAAAAGAATCTCGTCCCGAGATTTGGGTTCCTCCGAGAAGAAAGCGGGGTACTCGAGTCGAAGACGATCCTCCCTTTCCCAAGTTGCTTCATCCTCAGAATGGTGCGACCATTGAACTTTGAGGAACTTGATGTTCTGGCGTCGAGTGGTACGCTCGGCCTGATCGAGGATACGAATGGGGTACTCTCGATATGTAAGATTATCCTGGAGATCAAGCGTTTCGTGGTCCACTTCACGGATAGGATCCGAGAAGCAACGCCTGAGTTGAGAAACGTGGAAGACATCATGAACTCTGGAGAGGTGCGGAGGTAGTTCCAACTGGTAGGCAACTTCTCCTCGTTTGGCAAGAATGCGAAAAGGTCCAATGTAACGAGGAGCCAATTTGCCTTTGATACCGAAACGATGGGTTCCCTTCAGAGGGGTAACCCGAAGATAAGCCTTCTCGTCAACCTCGAAGGTCATAGCCTTATGTTTTCGGTCATATTGACTCTTTTGACGAGATTGGGCTGTTTTCAACTTTTCACGAACGATACGAACTTGTTCTTCTGCTTCCTGAATCATATCCGGGCCAAAGAATTGTCTTTCCCCGGTCTCTGACCAGTTAAGGGGTGTTCGACATCGTCGTCCATAGAGAACTTCAAAAGGGGCTTTACCCAAGCTAGATTGATAGCTGTTGTTGTAAGCGAATTCGGCAAATGGAAGGCACTTCTCCCAGTCCATTCCGAATGAGATAACAGAGGCTCGAAGCATGTCTTCTAGAATTTGGTTGACGCGTTCCACTTGACCACTCGACTGAGGGTGGAAAGCGGTGCTAAAGGAAAGACGGGTTCCCATAGCATTTTGGAAACTTTCCCAAAATCGAGAGGTGAAAAGACTTCCTCGATCCGAGTTAATTTCCAAAGGAACACCATGGAGAGACACTATACGGGAGATGTATAAGTCTGCCAGCTGACTAGCGGTTATACTCTCACGAACAGGTAAGAAGTGGGCTACTTTGGAAAGACGATCGACCATGACGAAAATAGCATTATTCCCTCTCTTGGTCCTGGGAAACCCGGTAATGAAATCCATACCAATTTTATCCCATTTCCATTCAGGAATAGCTAAGGGTTGAAGGGTGCCAGCAGGCCGTTGATGCTCTGCTTTTACACGACGACAGACGTCGCAATTTGCAATGTACTGAGCAATTTCTCTCTTCATCCTAGTCCACCAGAACCTCTGGCGTAGGTCCTGATACATCTTAGTACTACCGGGATGAATGGTGAGAGGAGATTCATGAGCTTCCTTAAGGATCAATCGCCTCAGGTTGCGCACCTTGGGAACCACTAGTCGATCCCCGAAGTATACGACTCCTTGATCATTAACGGAGAAACAATTCGCAATTCCTTTCTGAATGTTTCTCTTGATGCGGGAGATTCCCGGATCTACCTTCTGTGCTTTGATAATTTGATCCGTAAGGGTAGGTTTTGCCACCAAGGTGGAGAGAAAACCTTGAGGTACAATGTGAAGGTTAAGCTTCCGAAATTCCTCATGGAGAAGCGGTTGACTTTGTTGTAACATCAGGTTGTTACAATAAGATTTACGACTTAGCGCATCAGCCATGACGTTGGCTTTCCCTGGGGTGTAGGTTATTCCTAAGTCGAAGTCTGTGATCAATTCAACCCAACGTCTCTGCCTGAGATTCAAATCCGGTTGGGTGAAAATATACTTCAGACTTTGGTGATCAGTGAATATTTCGCAACGATTACCGAGGAGGTAATGTCGCCAGGTCTTAAGTGCATAGACTACGGCTGCAAGCTCTAGATCATGAGTAGGATAATTCTCCTCATGTGGGTGCAATTGCCGTGAAGCGTAAGCAATTACGTGTCGATCTTGCATGAGAATGCAACCTAGTCCTTGTCGCGAAGCGTCGCAGTAGATAACAATGTCCTTGGAGAAGTCTGGCGGTACCAGTACGGGAGCAGAGGTCAGGCGTCTTTTCAGTTCCTGAAAGCTGTGCTCACATTGTGGAGTCCATTCGAACTTCTTATCTTTCTTGAGGAGTTCGGTTAGAGGTTTGGCAACTTTGGAGAAGTTCTCGACAAAGCGACGGCAATAGCTCGCTAAGCCCAGAAAACTCCGAACTTGCTTGACCGATTCAGGTGGAGTCCAATTAAGAATGGCTTGAACTCGCTCAGGGTTAACAGCAATACCTTTACCAGATATTACATGACCCAGATAGGTCACTTCTGACAACCAGAATTCACATTTAGAAAATTTGGCATAAAGGCGATGCTCTCGAAGTTTCTTCAACACTAGCCTTAGATGTTCGGCATGTTCTTCCTTGTTCTTGGAGTAGATGAGTATATCATCGAGATAAACTACGACGAATTTATCCAAATACTCCATGAAGATTGAGTTCATTAACCGAGAAAAGGTGGCTGGAGCGTTGGTTAAACCGAAGGACATGACGGTGTACTCGTATTGGCCATAACGAGTAACAAAGGCCGTTTTAGGAATGTCCCCGTTTCTGATTTTAATTTGATGGTAGCCCAACCTCAAATCCATCTTGGAGAAGATTGAGGATCCAGCGAGCTGATCATACAGGTCGTTGATCCTGGGAAGCGGGTATTTGTTCTTGATTGTGACCAAGTTGATAGGTCGGTAATCTACAACCATCCGGTCCGTACCATCCTTTTTCTTGACGAATAGGACGGGGCAAGCCCACGGAGATGAGCTAGGTCGAATGAAACCCTTTTTTAAGGACTCATCGAGTTGTTTCTTAAGCTCGGCTAGTTCTAGGGGTGCCATCTTATAGGGTCTTCTAGCAATCGGAACGGTTCCGGGGATGAGGTCTATTACGAACTCAACATCCCTGTCAGGTGGAACACCTGGCAATTCCTCTGGAAAGACATCCGGGAAGTCACGGACTACCGGAACGTCCTCAAGGTCTGGCAAAGGGCTGGCGTTAAGAGAATATAATTGTCGCTTGGCTATTCGGGTCAAGACATGGACTATCTTCCCCGAAGGATGGGTGAGTTGAACAGTCCTAGAGAAGCAATCAATTTTGGCTTGATGAGCTGACATCCAGTCCATACCCAAAATGATATTAATATCTGAAGATTTAAGGGCTATCAAAGACGCAAGGAAAACAAGTCTGTCGACTTGGATTTCATTTCCATAACTTACCCTAGAGGTCTGCCATCTAGACCCAGGGGTAGAGATTTCCATAGTGGATGGCAAGTCACAAAATGCAACGTTATGCAAACGAGCATAATTTTCAGATATAAAGGAATGAGAGGCTCCTGTATCGAAAAGGACAGATGCCGGGTGGCAATTAACAAGAAGCGTACCGAGAACGACGTTGGGATCCTCTTGAGCTTCTTCGGCAGAGACACAGTTGACATGGCCACGTGAAGCGGTGACCGGCTTGGCATGAAACACTTTCCCTGTCGGCTTGCCACGGCCAACAGCTTTAGCAGATTGATTTGGCTGGGTCTGGGGGCATTCACGCATATAGTGGCCAGATTCCCCACACTTGAAACAAGTCACGGAACTGGTACGTGGAGGAACATTATTGGTTGGACCCCCATAGGGCTTGGCTGGAGCAGACTGTTGAACGGGGCGAGGCGCCTGGAAAGATGGCCTCGGTGTGAACCTGGGTGGTAGGGCGGTGTTGGGCACCCACACGCGGCGCTTCTGAGGACCAGCACCGGATGAGGAACCCGTGTCACGGCCATGCTTGCGTGTTGCGTCATAGTCAGTCTGACCAGTTTCAGCACTGATGGCTTTGTTGACAAGTTTCGAAAAAGATGTGCACTCATGCAGACGGAGGTCGCGGCGAAGCTCAGGACTAAGGCCCTTACGGAACCTTGCTTGCTTCTTGGCGTCAGTAGAAACTTCCTCAGTTGCATATCGGGCGAGATTACCAAACTCCCTGCTATAGGCATCCACAGAAAGTCGGCCTTGGGTGAAACTGCAAAATTCTTCACGTTTACGGTCCATGAGACCCTCCGGAATGTGATGTTCACGGAAAGCCTCGCTGAATTCAGCCCAAGTAGTGACATGGCCCGCTGGGCGCATAGCTCCATAATTCTCCCACCATAGACTGGCGGGGCCTTCAAGATGATATGCAGCAAAGGTGACCTTGTCAGCCTCCGCTACCAGCGCGGAACGCAGTTTGTGAGAGATACTGCGAGCCAGTCATTAGCGTCGAGAGGCTCGACAGAGTGGTGGAACGTGGGTGGATGCAATTTGATAAAATCATTGAGTGACACCACGTTAGCCCTCTGATGGTGTGCTGTATTCTGTTCAATACGCTCCAACAAACGGTTTGTCTCCCGCTTGTTTCTCTCAGCTTCCATCATCACCTCGGCTAGTGAAGGAGGATGAGGCAGATTTACATCCCTGGCTTCACTGCCTTCGGCCTGCTCTTGAGAAGCAGGGTTAGCGCGCGTGTTGACCATCCTAGGTAAACAAGACAATGATTTAGTCAGGATGGTAAAATTCCGACATAGGATTCATAATGTAAGAAATAACCCGGAATGCAAGATGATCATCCGTATGACATGGTAGATACAGAAACTGCTTCTTTTATTCCATCGTCATACACACCATACAGGGTTTAGTACAAGACCAAACAAAGTACTATTACGGTGAAAAGAGGATTACATCTCATCGGAGGCATTCCAAGCTCCTATACATTATTTTTCTACACCTCCGGAAGGAGTACAAACTAGGTCATATCCCACGAGTCACGCGGGACGATAGACGACACAGCTAGTGCGAACTAGTGATACTACCCCTAACTCAGACCGATCCGTAGTAGTCCTCGTAGAAGTCACCTCCATAGCCTGGAAGCTCAACATGATCATCTGGAAACAGACGGTCTCGCGGAGCTTGTGGACCATAGGGGCTAGGATGAGGCCTTGGACCAACAAACGGTGGCCTGCGGGGACCGCGAGGTGGGGTGATGCCTCCTACATCACGCCAAACCATCACGTCTGGCAGAGCAGATCTCACAGGATAGAGATCGCGCATATCTGAATATCCAGCTTGCACCGCCGGTGCGAACCGAGTCAAAGTGGCCCAGTGGTCAGCACGGGTGTTGAAGAGCTCTAGCCTTAAGGCCCGATTTTCACGGTCCTTATCCTCGAGCATCTCAGCAGTGGTGCGAGTCCGTGAATCCTCCTGAGTGGGGTCAGCATAGATAGCCTGGAGATACCCTTGTGCTCCTGGAAGTGATCCTGGCATATACCGGAAATCAGAGTCCCGAAATAACCCAGATCTGACCCGCATAATGGTCATCATAGAGTAGGCGGCGTCCTGCACAGCCATCTCGATAGTAACCCCGAGTCCATAGGAGCAGTGAAGAGGCTCGGTGGATCCAGGATAAGATGGAAATATCCTGACAGTGCAGAGATACTGGCTTTGATTAAAATCTCGGAATTGCTCTTCGACCGTGTACTCGGGATACCAGCGGTATCCAGCCTCAGTCATTACCCTGACCAACTTAGCAGTATGGCCGGGTACATCTAGGCATCGAGTCAGGCGAACCACTTGATTGAGGTCGCGAGTGGCCATCTGAAAGCACAATCATAATGCAAAGGCATTAGAATTTCTAGCAAAATTTCGGCAGCATGACAGCTGTAAATGCTCAAAAAGGATTTGAGACATTTGACAAAGGATTTCGTACACACTCATCATCATCATCAAAGTTCTGAAACCATTCTGGCAACATAATGTGGTAGTAGAACTGAACTAGGCTGGTAACCATCAAACTTATAAGGTACTACTGATTAGTAACACGTGATCCTGATAGAGAGAACAGATCCTAATTCCTTAACCCCCGGTGGAAGAATGGACTGACTCAGATCAGAAAGTCATAAGGTATAAGAAGTAAAAAGAGCCTTACGTTCCAACCCACAAACAATTCCCCTACATATAACTAAAGAATTTCTAGACTCAACATCGACCAGTTTGGCTTGGAGAACCTACAGGCAGTCCGGCTCTGATGCCAACGCTGTCAGGACCCCGACTCGATGTCACATCGATCTAGCTGGTAACACCTCATATCACTTTGCGGCCTCACGCACGGTATTCCACGGGTGTCGCCTTACCTTTTCCCGGGACCGTTTGCGCCTTTTGGCTCACGTATATGATAGTGTCGCTAGCATCCATATGATAAAGAGCCCGGGCTGACATGACTAGTCGTAAACCCAAAGTGGCACAGACTTACAAGGACAGGCATCCATGACCCAGCTTCGAACGTGTCGGTCATCAGCAAGTGGGTCCGGGCTGTAGCATTGGGCTAACAGGACTCCGGTAAACCGGGCTGTAGCGGGCTAACAGGACTCCGGTACTCAAAGCGTGACATTTCCCCGAAGGGACAGACACAGGAACGAAGAAGGACACATGCCGGCCAGCCTAAGTGTTCCAGAGCAGTAGCAAGCTACCATGGCTCAGCGGTAACACTAGGAGACATTTCCCGGTAAGAGAGGCTACTAAAGATAAACAACTAGATAGTCAGATCCCACACATACCAAGCATTTCAGTCATACACACAATATGCTCGATATGTGCAAATACAACGAAGCATCACAACATGACTCTACGACACAAGTACTTTATTTAAGGCTCAGTGAGCCATACATAACATACACAAAGGTACGGGTCTCACGACCCAACATACAAGTCATACAGTCATACAAACCAGCAGCGGAAGTAACTTGTCTG
>NW_021237090.1:0-1100 GCF_002162155.2 Triticum dicoccoides | reverse complement strand
TAGTGGATGTGGTCTATATCTAGTACATTCTGCTGCCATGCATGACGATGAAACGTGTAATGAGGTTTCTCCAGTTTACGGTACGAAGGATGAACCATGGCTCCTACCAGGGTCAGCATTAAAGGCTGACGAGAGGGCACCAGCCGATTCTTCTGGAGGTCGAAGGGGTTGCCTACAACGAGGCTGATCCGACCCAGGACTTCTTCGTCGTTCTTAAAGTCTACAGTAACGAATTTCACTGTTTTGTCCTTGAGGAAGTTCTTAAAATCCTGGCACTCAACGTCGGCATGGCATATGTGGTAGACCAAGCAAACATTATGTACGCAAACCTGGATCACGGCGGGCTTCTTCCTCTCTTCGTCCTTTAGATCCTTCTCTCGTCCCAGGACTATGGTGTACTCAACATCTAGCCCAGTGACCCACTCATCATCTGAGTTTTCGAACATGCGTCTGAAGCGAGAAAGGCATCCTTTCACCGTCGCGGAAGAACGAGTGTAGATGACGTCGAACTCATCACCGGTGATGGTTCTAACCTTGTACTCACCGCCGATCGTGGAGATTTGGGACGCCATGGATTTGGGAGGAGGGTTAGGATTAGTGGAACTGTCATAATGTGAATGTGCGGGACGACTAGGAGCGAACCACCGTAGTATTAAAGGACGTGCGGGGACAAGTAGGAGCGAACTGCCAGCGTGCGAATGGCAGGGTAGTGGCTTTCCATTCTCCCATGATACGGGCTTCCGAGAGCCCTTGGATTTGAGATCGAACGGTTGCATGGCGTGATTCTAGACCTATGGGTGAATATCCTATCCTGGAGGGTTATTCTGCAAATTTTTAGCAACTTAGCATGCGACCGTTTGATCTCAGATCCAAGGGCTGCCAGCAACCCATATCATGGTCGCGCCTACCATGACCGTTGCGTCGCTTGCGCGGTCGCACCCTTGGAGATTTAACACGGTGCGTTGGGCTATCTGATGTTGGCATGTCATACATAGTCATCACTTAGTCACTCATACTATAACAAGGTTGGCTATAAGTGTATTTTTTTACTCCTCTCTATCTCTTTCTTCGTACTCCCTCTGTCCCATAATATAAGAACG
>NW_021237089.1:0-413 GCF_002162155.2 Triticum dicoccoides | reverse complement strand
GAACTCCCGATCTATTCTCTGTTCTGGAAGTTTTAGGTTACGTAGGTATATATGGGTGCAGGAGGTACGTCGGAGGAGCTACGAGGGCCCCACAAGGCAGGGGGCGCGCCCTAGGGGGGCACCCCCCCACCCTCGTGAGCACCTCCCGTATCTCCTGACGTGGAGTCCAAGTCTATCTGGTGGCTTTCGTTCCAAAAATAACTTCTCCAGTTGATTTCATTCCGTTTCGACTCCGTTTGATATTCCTTTTCTTCGAAACACTGAAATAGGCATAAAACAGCAAATCTGGACTGGGCCTCCAGTTAATAGGTTAGTCCCAAAAGTAATATATAAGTGGATAATAAAGCCCAATATTGCCCAAAACAGTAGATAATATAGCATGGAGCAATCAAAAATTATAGATACGTTGGAGA
>NW_021237088.1:0-1412 GCF_002162155.2 Triticum dicoccoides | reverse complement strand
GAACATGGAGCGAGCAACAGATTTGCTGGAAATCATACATACTGATGTATGTGGTCCGATGAATGTTGAGGCTCGCGGCGTGTATCGTTATTTTCTCACCTTCATAGATGATTTGAGCATATATGGGTATATCTACTTGATGAAGCATAAGTCTGAAACATTTGAAAAGTTCAAAGAATTTCATAGTGAAGTGGAAAATCATCGTAACAAGAAAATAAAGTTTCTACAATCTGATTGTGGAGGAGAATATTTGAGTTACGAGTTTGGTCAACATTTGAAACAATGCGGAATAGTTTCGCAACTCACGCCACCCGAAACACCACAGCGTAATGGTGTGTTCGAACATCGTAATCGTACTTTACTAGATATGGTGTGATCTATGATGTCTCTTACGGATTTACGCCTATCATTTTGGGGTTATGCTTTAGAGACGGTTGCATTCACGTTAAATAGGGCACCATCTAAATCCATTAAGACGACGCCTTATGAACTATGGTTTTGCAAGAAACCAATGTTGTCGTTTTTTAAAGTTTGGGGTTGCGATGCTTATGTGAAAAAGCTTCAACCTGATAAGCTCGAACCCAAATTGGAGAAATGTGTCTTCATAGGATACCCAAAGGAGACTGTTGGGTACACCTTCTATCACAGATCCGAAGGCAAGACATTCGTTGCTAAGAATGGATCCTTTCTAGAGAAGGGGTTTCTCTTGAAAGAAGTGAGTGGGAGGAAAGTAGAACTCGATGAGGTAATTGTACCTGCTCCCTTATTGGAGAGTAGTTCATCACAGAAATCTGTTCCTGTGACTCCTACACCAATTAGTGAGGAAGCTAATGATGATGATCATATAACTTCAGATCAAGTTACTACCGAACCTCGTAGGTCAACCAGAGTAAGATCCGCACCAGAGTGGTACGGTAATCATGTTCTGGAGGTCATGTTACTTGACCACGACGAACCTACGAACTATGAGGAAGCGATGATGAGCCCAGATTCCGCAAATGGCTTGAGGCCATGAAATCTGAGATGGTATCAATGTATGAGAACAAAGTATGGACTTTGGTTGACTTGCCCGATGATCGGCAAGCCATCGAGAATAAATGGATTTTCAAGAAGAAGACTGACGTTGACGGTAATGTTACTGTCTACAAAGCTCGACTTGTTGCGAAAGGTTTTTGACAAGTTCAAGGAGTTGACTACGATGAGACCTTCTCACCCGTAGCGATGCTTAAGTCCGTCCGAATCATGTTAGCAACTGCTGCATTTTGGCATATGGATGTAAAGACTGCATTCCTGAATGGATTTCTGGAAGAAGAGTTGTATATGATGCAACCTGAAGGTTTTATCGATCCAAAGGGAGCTAACAAAGTGTGCAAGCTCCAGCGATCCATTTATGGACTGGTGCAAGCATCTCG
>NW_021237087.1:0-405 GCF_002162155.2 Triticum dicoccoides | reverse complement strand
CCTAAGTTTGTAAAATCCTACCGAGTGGTGAGCAACCCTCCCACTCGGGGGCTTAGCCGCAGTCCAGTACTCGGCTAAGTTTGTACAGTCCTACCGAGTGGTGAGCAACCCTCCCACTCGGGGGCTTAGCTGCAGTCTAGTACTCGCCTAAGTTTGTAAAATCCTACCGAGTGGTGAGCAACCCTCCCACTCGGGGGCTTAGCTGTAGTCCAGCACTCGCCTAAGTTTGTAAAATCCTACCGAGTGGTGAGCAACCCTCCCACTCGGGGGCTTAGCTGCAGTCCAGTACTCGCCTAAGTTTGTAAAATCCTACCGAGTGGTGAGCAACCCTCCCACTTGGAGGCTTAGGTGCAGTCTAGTACTCGCCAAAGTTTCAAAAATCCGTCCTTATTCGCAAGGACGACA
>NW_021237086.1:0-1126 GCF_002162155.2 Triticum dicoccoides | reverse complement strand
ATCGGGCAAGTCAATCAAAGTCTACACTTTGTTCTCATACATGGATCATATCTCAGATTTCATGGCCTCAAGCCATTTCGTGGAATCTGGGCTCATCATTGCTTCCTCATAGTTCGTAGGTTCATCATGGTCTAGTAACATGACTTCCAGAACATGATTACCGTACCACTCTGGTGCGGATCTTACTCTGGAAGACCTACGAGGTTTGGTAGTAACTTGATCTGAAGTTTGATGATCATCATCATTAACTTCCTCACTTATTGGTGTAGGAATCACTGGAACTGATTTCTGTGATGAACTACTTTCCAATAAGGGAGAAGGTATAATTACCTCATCAAGTTCTACTCTCCTCCCACTCACTTCTTTCGAGAGAAACTCCTTCTCTGGAAAGGATCCATTTTAGCAACGAATGTCTTGCCTTCGGATCTGTGATAAAAGGTGTACCCAACAATTTCCTTTGGGTATGAAGACGCACTTCTCCGATTTGGGTTCGAGCTTATCAGGATGAAACCTTTTTCACATAAGCATCGCAGCCCCAAACTTTAAGAAACAACAGGTTAGGTTTACTGCTAAACCATAGTTCATACAGTGTCGTCTCAACGGATTTAGATGGTGCCCTATTTTAAAACGTGAATGCAGCTGTCTCTGATGCATAACCCCAAAACGATAGTGGTAAAGAGATATCATAGATCGCACCATATCAAATAAAGTGCGGTTACGACGTTCGGACACACCATAACGATGTGGTGTTCCAGGTGGCGTGAGCTGTGAAACTATTCCACATTGTTTTAATTGAAGACCAAACTCGTAACTCAAATATTTGTCTCCGCGATCAGATCGCAGAAACTTTATTTTCTTGTTACGATGATTTTTCCACTTCACTCTGAAATTCTTTGAACCTTTCAACTATTTCAGACTTATGTTTCATCAAGTAGATATACCCATATCTGCTCAAATCATCTTGTGAAGGTCAGAAAACAACGATGCTTGCCACGAGCAACAACACTCATTGGATCGCATACATCGGTATGTATTATTTCCAACAAGTCAGTAACTCGTTCCATTGTTCCGAAGAACGGAGTTTTAGTCATCTTGCCCAAAAGGCACGGTTCGCAAGCATCAAATG
>NW_021237085.1:0-1947 GCF_002162155.2 Triticum dicoccoides | reverse complement strand
TGTATGAGATTGATCATGTTCTTGTAATAGGATTCACGACTTGCATGTCGATGAGTATGACAACCGGCAGGAGCCATAGGAGTTGTCTTTATTTTTTATATGACCTGCGTGTCATTGAAGAACGCCATGTAACTTACTTTACTTTATTGCTAAACGCGTTAGTCATAGAAGTAGAAGTAGTCGTTGGCGTGACAACTTCATGAAGACACGATGATGGAGATCATGATGATGGAGATCATGGTGTCATGCCGGTGACGATGATGATCATGGAGCCCCGAAGATGAAGATCAAAAGGAGCAAAATGATATTGGCCATATCATGTCACTATTTGATTGCATGTGATGTTTATCATGTTTATGCATCTTGTTTACTAAGGACGACGGTAGTAAATAAGATGATCCCTTACAAAATTTCAAGAAGTGTTCTCCCCTAACTGTGCACCGTTGCTACAGTTCGTCGCTTCTAAGCACCACGTGATGATCGGGTGTGATGGATTCTTACGTTCACATACAACGGGTGTAAGACAGTTCTACACAGCGAAAACACTTAGGGTTAACTTGATGAGCCTAGCATGTGCAGACATGGCCTCGGAACACGGAGACCGAAAGGTCGAGCATGAGTCGTATAGTAGATACGATCAACATGAAGATGTTCACCGACGTTGGCTAGTCCGTCTCACGTGATGATCGGACACGGCCTAGTTGACTCGGATCATGTAATCACTTAGATGACCAGAGGGATGTCTATCTGAGTGGGAGTTCATAAGATGAATTTAATTATCTTGAACATAGTCAAAAGATTTTTGCAAATTATGTCGTAGCTCGCGCTTTAGTTCTACTGTTTTAGATATGTTCCTAGAGAAAATATAGTTGAAAGTTGAAAGTAGCAATTATGCAGACAGTAGAAAGCTTATGTCCTTAATGCACTGCTCAGTGTGCTGAACCCCAAACGTCGTTTGTGGATGTTGCGAACATCGGACATACACGTTTTGATAACTACGTGATAGTTCAGTTAAACGGTTTAGAGTTGAGGCACTAAAGACGTTTTCGAAACATCACGGAACATATGAGATGTTTCGAGGGCTGAAATTGGGATTTCAGGCTCGTGCCCACGTCAAGAGGTATGAGACCTCCGACGATTTTCTTAGCCTGCAAACTAAGGGAGAAAAGCTCAATCGTTGAGCTTGTGCTCAGATTGTCTGAGTGCAACAATCACTTGAATCGAGTGGGAGTTGATCTTCCAGATGAGATAGTGATGTTTCCCCAAAGTCATTGCCACCGAGCTGCTAGAGCTTCGTGATGAACTATAACATATCTGGGATAAATAAGATGATCCTTGAGGTATTCACGATGTTTGACACCGCGAAAGTAGAAATCAAGAAGGAGCATCAATTGTTGATGGTTGGTGAAACCACTAGTTTCAAGAAGGGCAAGGGAACAAAGGGATACTTCATGAAACGGCAATTCAGCTGCTGCTCAAGTGAAGAAACCCAAGGTTGAACCCAAACCCGAGACTAAGTGCTTCTGTAATAAGGGGAACAACCACTGGAGCAGCATTACCCTAGATACTTGGTAGATGAGAAGGCTGGCAAGGTCGATAGAAGTATATTGGATATACATTATGTTAATGTGTACTTTACTAGTACTCCTAGTAGCACCAGGGTATTAGATACTGGTTCGGTTGCTAAGTGTTAGTAACTCGAAATAAAAGCTACGGAATAAAACGGAGACTAGCTAAAGGTGAGCTGACGATATGTGTTGGAAGTGTTTCCAAGTTTGATGTGATCAAACATCGCACGCTCCCTCTACCATCAAGATTAGTATTAAACCTGAATGGTTTATTGAATCTCGATCGTAGTGATACACATTTTCATGCCAAAAGATATAAGATAGTAATGATAGTACCACTTACTTGTGGCACTGCCATGTAAGTCATAATGGTACAAAA
>NW_021237084.1:0-416 GCF_002162155.2 Triticum dicoccoides | reverse complement strand
AGAGCCCAAAGGCGGGTTAGGGCCCATAGTTGTAAACCGCCATATTTGTGTAAATTGTGTTTTAAGTTAGGGAAGGGAAGAGACCGAGCCGGACACTTGTATGAGCGGGCCTCGGGATTCTGTAAACTGGACGGGCGTCAACCTGTGTATATAAATGGGTGACCCGGCGACGGTTCAGGGACAGAAAACAATAGCTCGAGAGATAGGTAAAGAGGATTCGCTCCCTGCTCATCGAGATCAATCAATCCCACAACAACTGGAGTAGGCTTTTACCTTCACCGTAAGGGGCCGAACCAGTATAAACTTCCCGTGTCCTTTGTTCCGGTTTAACCCCTTTAAGCTAATCACGTTGCGATGGCTCCACGACTAAGTCCCTCTGGTAGGACATCTGACGTGTTAATTCCACGACAGTTGGC
>NW_021237083.1:0-816 GCF_002162155.2 Triticum dicoccoides | reverse complement strand
GTGACATGACTAGTCTGCAGAGACCATTGGCAATTTAACAACACGTGGAGTGCCCTGGGCAAAAAGTGCCCAAACAAGTACAAGAAGCTAAGATAGGACACGATCATAGGCATTACATATTTTGAATGGGAAAAGCTTGTCAAAGTTTAATCATTGATGTTAGCAAGAAGACGTTAGTTTAATATATTGGAATTGGAAAATCTTGTCAAAATTTGCTAATTGATGTTAGCCAGAAGACATGCATTTGATATTTTTGAGTGGGACGCCCTTGCTGTGTGCAGCGTCGAGTGTTTTTTCCTATTCCTGTGTTCAGTTTAGAAGTAAATAGTTACTCTGCTGAGATATTCCTGTGTTAAGAGTTTGTTCTGAATATTGTCTATGTAATGCCAGGCCTTGTGTTTGATTGCAAAGTTGAGCTTGGAATGTTGGGGCATGCGGCATCACGAGCTGTTCACCGTGCCTCCTGAGAATAATGCTTCGTATTGTTTTGCATGTCGATCTAATGCCAGAGATTTTCTTGTTAAGAAGATCATCCTCTTCTGTTGTTTTCATGCGTAAGAAGTTCATCGTCTGATGTTTCATTCATAGCCTATACGACATGTCGGGTAGGTTAGACGTGATTGGATCATCGTATTCCAACCAAAACCGCTTGTAAAACTGACGCTTGTAAATTAAAGCAGATGGTCTCGGGCGAAGGCGCTTGGTTGGTCGATTTCGACTAGTAAAATATTGTAAGTACTTCACACACGATAAAAACGTTGAACGACACTCGGACGATTGCTAATCCAGCCGTTAGCTGCTGTTTCAGCCTTGCCC
>NW_021237082.1:0-808 GCF_002162155.2 Triticum dicoccoides | reverse complement strand
TAAAAAAAATACAGTAACCAGTCAATCGCAAAGTTCTCCCACTCATTAAATAACTCGACTCGGTAATGAAATAACAAGTAACTTCATGTTCTAGGAACAGATATTGCAATAAACCTATAATGTAAAACAGAGAGAGAGAGAGAGGGCGGGAGGGAGGGAGGGAGGGAGGGAGGGAGGGAGGGAGAGAGAACTATAGTTACTTCTGGTGTGCCTACCGCAACACCCGACGATGTCCATCGCCAATCGTCCCGAGTTCACGCACATCAAATGGTCACCGTTCAGCCATGATAATGGTCGCCACACATCAGTACAGCCCACTACAGAATCTTCCTCTCAATTGGGATTTTTTTTCTGCTGCATGCGTCCTTGCACTAGTTGGCAACAAAATAAGGACGGCGCATCCCCGACTTTTCTGACTTAATTCCGCTCTGGTTACCCTTCCAAGAAATCGACCGAAACACACCAGCACTGCTCGCCCACCAACAAGGCTGAATCGAACGCGTCACAAATATTAGTATTCGAGGAAACATACATACTCCATATATGGTGACCGTAGATGAAACTTAGAGATATAGTATATATATAAGATAGTCTAGCCAGGTCGGTAGGCTCTTTTCTTGTGTAGATTGGAACGGTACCATCGATGGTTCATGACCCTGTGTACCGGTGCAGATAAGCTTTGACTTTTGGCTCCACTTAAGCTTGGACATGAAATACACCGAATCAGATAGCCTCGTGTAGCAGCGGCGGTGACCATGTTGTGGGGTGGTGTGTTCAATTCTATGTGCGGGCTCTTCTTGTGATAATT
>NW_021237081.1:0-1253 GCF_002162155.2 Triticum dicoccoides | reverse complement strand
TATTTTGTGTTTGCATGGCAAAAACATATTTTGCCTTTCCATCAACTATAATTTCTAAAAAAATGCAATGCAAAATTGGTCAATTAACATCACATGAAAGTAAAGAAGTTTCTGCAATCCATGAATGACTGAGAAAATGAATCATACAAAAATTGCATCATATGGATTAAGCTAAAAAAGGTGAATCACCATCAGTTTTGAGCTAGTAACATAAAACTGAACCTGCCCTTCGAGAGGTCATGTGCAGCAGACGAGTTCCTGAACGCCCGAGCGGCCGGAGAAGATGAGCAGGATGGTCCCGTTGCCCATGGGCAGCACCTGGTCGCCGTGCAAGGAGAAGACATGGCCGTGGAGGGTGCCGCCACGCAGGATGGTGCCGTCGCCTCCGGGTGAACGCGCAACGCATGCGTTCCCCGGCGTCCGATAAGTCGGAGAAGACAAGGAGGGTCCCGTCGCCCATGGACGCTGTTCTCGAAGAAGACGCGACCGAGGTGGGCGCCGGGGCGAGGGGCGATGTTATCGCCTGAAAATGGCCGCGCCGTCGCGACGGACGCGAAGGTGTGCGGCGGAGGAGACGCAGCTCGGCGAGGATAGACTCCGTCGGCGTCGAGTATGGTCAGCTCGGGGACGGAAGCTTCGGATGGCGGCGACGACGGTCAGCTCGGCGACGGCGAGGATCGTGCAGATGGAGGCGTGTCCGTGGAGCGGGGGAGGCTGCCGCGGCCCTCAGCCTCCGCCCACAACGGCCCTCGCGCGGACCCGGAGAACGCCGCCCTGGTGCTCCACGACGGCGAGCATCGCGGCGACCTACGGCGGTCGGCCTCCGCCTCACTCTGTGGTTGGGCGCGGCCTGAGAGGAATGGATAAGGAGGGGAATAGAGAAATGCGGCGGCGGGATTCGTTCGGGATGAGAATTCTTTTTACCGAACGCTTTCACTCGGACGTGGCCGTAAACTCCCACTTTAAGATTTGTGCTTAGATCCGACGATAGAAAGGTCGTTCGGCGCGGGACGTCAGAAATCTGATGTTCGGCCCTTATCAATTCCGCAAAATAATTAGGGTGAGGAGAGATTTATGGGGCTTGGTCCCCAGATGCGTTGCGGCAGTCATTATTCGAGCATTGCAATGCTCGCACGTGAGGAGCTCTTTTTCCAATTGTATATTAAGAAGCATGCTACAGATACAATGTTTTTGATACGTTTTTGTACGATGATCCTGATCTTAAAGGGCCTTCTAATTTTTAAATCTTAAAG
>NW_021237080.1:0-755 GCF_002162155.2 Triticum dicoccoides | reverse complement strand
AGCTCTAAAATGACCTATACTTAGCATTTTTTCCTCCAAAATGACTTAATATGCTTAGCTAGCTTAAAAATGACATATTTAACCTAGGATAGCTCTAAAATGACCTACACTTAGCATTTTTTCCTCCAAAATGACTTAATATGCTTAGCTAGCTCTAAAATGATATAATATGCTTAAGAAATGACATATTTTAGGTCCTAAATGACTTCATATGCTTAGCTAGCTCCAAAATGACATAATAACCATACTTAGCTCTAAAATGACCTATTTAACCTAGGCTAGCTCTAAAATGACCCATAGTTAGCATTTTTTCCTCCAAAATGACTCAATATGCTTAGCTAGCTCAAAAATGACATAATAAGCTTAATTAGCTCCAAAATGACATATTTAACCTAGGATAGCTCTAAAATGACCTATACTTAGCATTTTCCTCCAAAATGACTTAATATGCTTAGCTAGCTTAAAAATGACATATTTAACCTAGGATAGCTCTAAAATGACCTATACTTAGCATCCTTTCCTCCAAAATGACTTAATATGCTTAGCTAGCTCTAAAATGATATAATATGCTTAAGAAATGACATATTTTAGGTCCTAAATGACTTCATATGCTTAGCTAGCTCCAAAATGACATAATAAGCTTACTTAGCTCCAAAATGACCTATTTAACCTAGGCTAGCTCTAAAATGACCTATACTTAGCATTTTTCCTCCAAAATGACTCAATATGCTTAGCTAGCTCAAAACTTACATAAT
>NW_021237079.1:0-589 GCF_002162155.2 Triticum dicoccoides | reverse complement strand
GTTTTTTAAACTTATTTGAACTCCGGACTTCTTTTGTGCTCAGTATGCATCATTCAAAGCGACATCATCAATTTCCAACATGTTCTTACATCATTTGTTGTTTTTCGGCCATTTACCTAATTGTTTAGAGAGCTAAATGACCGTGAAATTGAAAATCACTACAAAATGAATTCTCAAAATGTTGAAACTTGGCATGGTATCATCATTTCACTCGCATAGCATGTGCTAAAGAGTAGAGAGGGTCACGACAAAAACTGGACGCACTTCGTGTACAAACTGGACAAACTCTTTCGGAGTATCAGGGTTTCAGACAAGAACTCATCTGTTACACGTGCACTTTAATGTTTTTTATACTTATTTGAACTCCGGACTTCTTTTGTGTTCAGTATGCAGCATTGAAAGCAACTTCATCAATTTCCAACATGTTCTAACATCATTTGTTGTTTTTCGGTCATTTACCTAATTGTTTACAGAGCTAAATGACCGTGAAATTGAAAATCACTACAAAATGAATTCTAAAAATGTTGAAACTTGGCATGGTATCATCATTTCACCCGCATAGCATGTTCGAAAGAGTAGAGAGGGTCAC
>NW_021237078.1:0-577 GCF_002162155.2 Triticum dicoccoides | reverse complement strand
CGCGGCCCAGCTCCCTCCTCCTCGACTGGGCACGGCCCATGGTGAGGACGCGTCCAGCCCCTCCCCTGTTCCTGTTGGGCCGGCCAGTTTCGGCCCGCTAGTTTATTTCCTGGTCCTGCGAATTTTTTCTATTTTCCTAAGATGGCAGATTTTACAGAAAACCCCCCTAGTTTCATGCATTTAATAACTTCACAACCGTGCATCGGATCTAAATAAATTATATATGAAAGTTGTTTAGAATTTTGTCTAGTTTAATAATTTGCAACTTTCATCCATGTTTGAAATGTTTAAAATGCTGTTTGGTTAAATTTTCTCTTATGCCATGCTAAAATGCTTTATTTCATAACTAATTAACCGTAGCTCCGAACTTAATAAACTTTATATGTAAATGGGGTAGAAAAATGCCTAGTTTAACATGGTGGCTTTACTTTGCATGTTTAACAACTCTAAAATTGTGTTTAGGGCAGAACAGTACCAAACCTTAAAATATGCATATGGGGTTTTACCGGAATCGTTGTTCGTTGTTTCCGGCCTCATTTAAACTTGCCTAGATAGGTAGTTTTGTTGTGCTTCACCC
>NW_021237077.1:0-1519 GCF_002162155.2 Triticum dicoccoides | reverse complement strand
AGTGCTGAGGCATGCAGTGAATATCGTTATGTTCTTACTTCACAGATGATTCGAGTAGATGTTGAGAATATTTACTTGATGAAACACAAGTCTGAATTATTGAATGGTTCAAGTAATTTCAGAGTGAAGTAGAAGATCATTGTGACAAGAGGATAAAATGTCTATGATACGATCATAGAGATGAATATCTGAGTTACGAGTTTTGGCACACAATTAAGACATTGTGGAAATTGTTTCACAATTAATACCGCCTGGAACACCATAGTGTGATGGTGTGTCCGAACATCATAGTTGCACCCTATTGGATATGATGCATACCATGATGTCTCTTATCGAATTACCACTATTGTCCATGGGTTAGGCATTAGAGACAACCACATTCACTTTAAATAGGGCACCACGTAATTCCGATGAGATGACACCGTATGAATTATGGTTTAGAGAAACCTAAGTTGTCGTTTCTTAAAAGTTTGGGGCTGCGACGCTTATGTGAAAAAGTTTCAGGCTGATAAGCTCAAACCCAAAGCGGATAAATGCATCTTCATAGGAAACCCAAAACAGTTGGGTATACCTCCTAATTCAGATCCGAAAGCAATAAGGGATTGTTTCTAGAATCGGGTCCTTTCTCGAGGAAAGGTTTCTCTCGAAAGAGTTGAGTGGGAGGATGGTGGAGACTTGATGAGGTTATTGAACCATCACTTCAACCAGTGTGTAGCAGGGCACAGGAAGTTGTTCCCGTGGCACCTACACCAATTGAAGTGGAAGCTTATGATATTGATCATGAAGTTTCGGATCAAATCACTGCCGTACCTTGTAGGGTGACAAGGATACGTACTACTTCAGAGTGGTACGGTAATCCTGTCTTGAAAGTCATGTTGCTGGACAACAATGAACCTACGAGCTATGGAGAAGCGATGGTGGGCCCGAATTCCGACAAATGGTTAGAAGCCATGAAATCCGAGATAGTATCCATATATCAGAACAAAGAATGAACTTTGATGGACTTGCCCGATGATCGGCAATCCATTGAGATAAATGGATCTTTTAAGAAGAAGACGGACGTGGATGGTAATGTCACCATCTATGAAGCTCGACTTGTGGCGAAGTGTTTTCCGACAAGTTCAAGGAGTTGACTACGATGAGATTTTCTCACTCGTAGTGATGCTTAAAGTCCGTCGGAATCATGTTAGCATTAGCTGCATTTATGAAATCTGGCAGATGGATGTCAAGACAAGTTTCCTTACCAGTTTTCGTAAGGAAAGGTTGTATGCAATACAATCAGAAAAGTTTTGTCGATCCTAAGGATGCTAAAAGGTATGCTAGCTCCAGCGATCCTTCTAAGGACTGGAGTAAGCATCTCGGAGTTGGAATGTATGCTTTGATGATGATCAAAGATTTTGGGTTTGTACAAAGTTTATGAGAAATTTGTATTTCCAAAGAAGTGAGTGGGAGCACTATAGAATTTCTGATGAGTATATGTTGTTGACATATTGTTGATCAGAAATGACGTAGAATTTCT
>NW_021237076.1:0-647 GCF_002162155.2 Triticum dicoccoides | reverse complement strand
GGCCAGCCTAAGTGTTCCAGAGCAGTAGCAAGCTACCATGGCTCAGCGGTAACACTAGGAGACATTTCCCGGTAAGAGAGGCTACTAAAGATAAACAACTAGATAGTCAGATCCCACACATACCAAGCATTTCAATCATACACACAATATGCTCGATATGTGCAATACAACGAAGCATCACAACATGACTCTACGATACCAGTACTTTATTTAAGGCTCAGGGAGCCATACATAACATACACAAAGGTACGGGTCTCACGACCCAACATTCATGTCATACAGTCATACAAACCAGCAGCGGAAGTAACTTGTCTGAGTACAGACAACTAGTAAAATAAAAGAGGCTTGGAAAGCCTAGCTATACTACGTGGTCCTTCACAAGCTCAGGGTCACCACCTGGGCCTTTAGCCTACTCGTTGATGTCAACGTCTACATAGAACCCATCAGAAAGGGTTGCAGCGTCTTCTGTAAAAACGTAAATTATAGCAACATGAGTACAAAGGTACTCAGCAAGACTTACATCAGATCCTACATACATGCATATTATCAAGAAGGGTTGGTGGAGTTATTGCAGCAAGCCAGCTTTGACTCTTGGCTAGACTATCCTACGATACTTCCACTTGAAATGGTTTTGCGCACACGAGTCC
>NW_021237075.1:0-398 GCF_002162155.2 Triticum dicoccoides | reverse complement strand
AAAAAAACAGAAAACAGAAAGAAATGGAAAAACTTACCTGACGCCTGCTCCCGGCCCACCTGCCGGCCCAGCCCAGCGCCGCTCCAGCGAGCTGCTTGCCGGCCAGGCAGGCAGGCAGGTGCCCGGCGGCGACCGCAGCGCGCGCCACGCACCTGCTCGCCGCCTCGCCGCTCCCCGCGCCCGGTGACGTCATGGATCAGCCTCCCTCGCTCCCTCGAACCCCCCAGACACCCCCTCCTCTCTCCAGCTCCTCCCCCTCGCGCTCCCCCGCCATGGCCGACGCCACCATCGCCGTGCCTTCGTCGTAGCCGTGCTCCCCACCGCCCGTGCGTCCACTCACCGTGTCCAGGAGCTCCGCCGCTGTCCACTCCATCGAGCAAGCCGAGCCCCGAGCGCTC
>NW_021237074.1:0-904 GCF_002162155.2 Triticum dicoccoides | reverse complement strand
CATATTGGCTCCTACATATTCTACGAAGATCTTTATCGGTCAGACCGCATAACAACATACGTTGTTCCCTTTGTCATCGGTATGTTACTTGCCCGAGATTCGATCGTCGGTATCCAATACCTAGTTCAATCTCGTTACCGGCAAGTCTCTTTACTCGTTCCGTAATACATCATCTCACAACTAACATATTAGTTGTAATGCTTGCAAGGCTTATGTGATGTGTATTACCGAGAGGGCCCAGAGATACCTCTCCGACAATCGGAGTGACAAATCCTAATCTCGAAATACGCCAACCCAACATCGACCATTGGAGACACCTGTAGTACTCCTTTATAATCACCCAGTTACGTTGTGACGTTTGGTAGTACCCAAAGTGTTCCTCGGTAAACGGGAGTTGCATAATCTCATAGTCATAGGAACATGTATAAGTCATGAAGAAAGCAATAGCAACATACTAAACGATCGGGTGCTAAGCTAATGGAACGAGTCATGTCAATCAGATCATTCTACTAATGATATGACCTCGTTAATCAAATAACAACTCATTGTTCATGGTTAGGAAACATAACCATCTTTGATTAACGAGCTAGTCAAGTAGAGGCATACTAGTGACACTTTGTTTGTCTATGTATTCACACATGTATTATGTTTCCGGTAAATACAATTCTAGCATGAATAATAAACATTTATCATGATTATAAGGAAATAAATAATAACTTTATTATTGCCTCAAGGGCATATTTCCTTCATTAGGACCCTGTTCCGGCACCCTACCGGAGGGGCGAATCATCACCGGTGGCCATCTTCATCATCCCGGTGCTCTCCATGACGAGGAGGGAGTAGTTCACCCTCGGTGCTGAGGGTATGTACCAGTAGCTATGTGTTTGATTTCTCTCTCTCTCTC
>NW_021237073.1:0-1921 GCF_002162155.2 Triticum dicoccoides | reverse complement strand
CCGCCGTCGTCTCCGGCCACCCCGCGGCCCCTCGTGCAGCCAGCTAGGTGCGGCCGTGTATGGGCTACCTTCTGGTGGCCTTCGCGCGTCCAGCCGCCGCCCGTAGCGCAACCCCGGTGAACATCCGCCGCGTTTCGGGTCGCCGCCGGCCGAACTCCGGTGGCCAGTGACGTGGCGCTGTCATTAGCCACTAATGACGCACTAACCAACCCCCTAGGCCACTGACTGTGGGCCCCACCCCTGGTCAAACCCCAGTCAGCGCTGGGTTTGACCAGGATTAGGTCCTGTGTCACTGACGTGTGGCCCCCACACGTCAGGTTTGACCCGAGCTAGCCCAGTTGACTCTGCTGACGTCACAGTGACGTGGTGCTGACGCCATAATTCATTTCTGGATTTTTTATTATTCAGGAAATTTCAGAAAATGCCCTAAACTTTAATAAATCATAGAAAATTAACCGTAACTCCAAATTAAATAATTTATATATGAAAATTTATCAGAAAAATTCAAGGAATCCATCTGTACCATTTTCATGCATGTTTGAACAATGTTTGTCCTCTGTTTTGGACAAAACAAATAAAGGGCATTTAAATAATCATATATGGAGTTGGAAATTGAATCATGTGTTCAAACCAACTTCATTTAAATCATAGCTAGATGCACTAGCCCAAAACACATTCATATTTCCATGTCATAGCATGCATCATATTGTGCATTGCATTGATCGTGTTTCTTCTGTGTTTGCCGGTGTTGTTCCCCCTCGGTAGACGTTGTACTGACGATGTGATCGTTGACACTGATGAAGACTCAATGTTATCTTCAGAAGTGCCAGGCAAGCAAAACCCCCTTGTTCATTCCGATACAATCCTACTCTCTCGCTCCTGCTCTCTTTTAATGCATTAGGACAACAACGATTCAACTGTTACTTGCTGCGGTAGCTGAAACCCCTTTATCCTTTGCATGACCTGTCATTGCCACAGTAAATAGATGAAACCCACTAGTATGAGTAGGAGTTGTTTGAGCCCTGTTGTGCCTACTCATTCATGTTTGTTTGTCATGCCTGCTACTGCTTATAGTTGAGTCAGGTCTGATTCATCGGGGATGAATCAGAGGTGTGTGAACATGTCCTATTGTGTGTGAGCTAAGTGTGTGAACACGATTTGGTAAAGGTAGCGGTGAGAGGCCATGTAGGAGTACATGGTGGGTTGTCTCATCGCAGCCGTCCTCAGGAACTGAGTTCTGTGTTTGTGATCCACGATTCAGCTACTACCATACATTGGGCCCTGAAATATGACCCCGCTCGACTTCTTATTCACCCTTGTCCTCTGTCCAGGAGTTGCAAGTAGTTTCTGGTGTTTGTAGTATGCTGGAGGCCGTGGACAGCGCTGACCTAGGGGTGGGCTGTGATGCGGTAGGCACGTGGCCGGGTATACCGGGCGCCCGTTTGGTGTCACGGAACCCTGTTCACATCGTTTGGGGCTGTGAGCGAAACTCCGGCTGGATCTCCTCATGGATGGAACCCGAATAGGCGATAAACCTGGACTAGAGACTTAGGTGTTTAGGTAGGTCGTGGTCTACACCCACGTCGGCTTTCGCTTGAAGTCTGCCGAGCACATGTCGTGTGCAGACGCTAAGTGGTGGAAACATGTATGAAGAAGTACACCCCTGCAGGGTTAATATCATCTATTCGAATAGCCGTGTCCGTGGTAAAGGACTTCTGGGTTGCTTATATCAGTTCATAGACAAGTGAAAGTGGATACTCTAAAATACGCAAGATAAGCGTGAGTGCTATGGATGGCGTTCTCGTAGGGAGACGGGAGCGGATCCATAGTGGTGTATTGATATGGTGAATATGTGGACTCGTGTGCGCCACCTCAAAAGAGTTGCTTGCAGTCGTAGTTTAGGATAGCCACCGAGTCAAAG
>NW_021237072.1:0-1034 GCF_002162155.2 Triticum dicoccoides | reverse complement strand
AGTGTCTCAAAACTCTTCTTAGCTCAAACGGACAGGATGGGCACGAAATTTTTTCGACCAATTTTTTTTTTTTGACTGCCGGACCCAAAAACTGGAAACGGGTCAAAAAAAACTTCCTATAATGGCACCTGTCTCAAAACACTCAGAAACACCTAAAAATAGGATAGCCAGAATTTTTTTTTTCCCGAAACCTACTCCGGCAAGGAAACACGAATCGGAAACTAGATGGATGTCGAAAACAAACCTAATAAGCAAGGAACTCGGATTGGTGGTGGATATATGGTGGTGGTATATGGCAGCGGTGGTGGTAGCGGTGGTAGTATATGGATATGGATCGGTGGTGGTATATGGACATGAATTGGTGGTGGTATATGGATACGGATTCGGAGCGGTGGTGGTAGATGGCAGGGGCGATGATGATGGTGCGGCGGCGGCGTGACAACTTATGACCAGAACTCGAAACTCTAAAAGACTAGACTCTAAGACCAGCAACTAGACCGACGATGCAACCGCAAATTCAACAAAGCAAAACCCTAAAAAGATTATGCAAAGGCTCAGATTGGTTCGGATATGATGAACTAACCCTAAATATTTTTTTGTGGCTTTTTCGTGGACTATAGGTATGAAGACAGACTCGATCTAAACTACGAAAAACTGTAAAATCTCACCGAGCAACCTGGAAATCTGATACCACTTGATAGAGGCAAAGGTGTCCCGTCTTTCGATGAGATGATGGATATCGCTTTGGTGGAAGTCGACTTTGACGATCCGACTACGAACGTGCGAGGACGTCGCGCCTTAGCAATCGCTAAACCAACTCCGAGAGGTTATTGACCACGCCGGAGCACGATCAACCTGACCACGAGGGTCTGTTTCCTGCGAGCAAACGAAGAACAAGCAAGAAACTGAGATTGCAATCTGGATATTGCGAATATAAGATGAAAGCTTTATTGATCAAGGTGGGGTTCTGTGACGCCTTTGTCTGGTCGTTGAACACAAACGAAGTACACGAAGTTGCAGCTATGGCGAACTTT
>NW_021237071.1:0-1921 GCF_002162155.2 Triticum dicoccoides | reverse complement strand
CCGCCGTCGTCTCCGGCCACCCCGCGGCCCCTCGTGCAGCCAGCTAGGTGCGGCCGTGTATGGGCTACCTTCTGGTGGCCTTCGCGCGTCCAGCCGCCGCCCGTAGCGCAACCCCGGTGAACATCCGCCGCGTTTCGGGTCGCCGCCGGCCGAACTCCGGTGGCCAGTGACGTGGCGCTGTCATTAGCCACTAATGACGCACTAACCAACCCCCTAGGCCACTGACTGTGGGCCCCACCCCTGGTCAAACCCCAGTCAGCGCTGGGTTTGACCAGGATTAGGTCCTGTGTCACTGACGTGTGGCCCCCACACGTCAGGTTTGACCCGAGCTAGCCCAGTTGACTCTGCTGACGTCACAGTGACGTGGTGCTGACGCCATAATTCATTTCTGGATTTTTTATTATTCAGGAAATTTCAGAAAATGCCCTAAACTTTAATAAATCATAGAAAATTAACCGTAACTCCAAATTAAATAATTTATATATGAAAATTTATCAGAAAAATTCAAGGAATCCATCTGTACCATTTTCATGCATGTTTGAACAATGTTTGTCCTCTGTTTTGGACAAAACAAATAAAGGGCATTTAAATAATCATATATGGAGTTGGAAATTGAATCATGTGTTCAAACCAACTTCATTTAAATCATAGCTAGATGCACTAGCCCAAAACACATTCATATTTCCATGTCATAGCATGCATCATATTGTGCATTGCATTGATCGTGTTTCTTCTGTGTTTGCCGGTGTTGTTCCCCCTCGGTAGACGTTGTACTGACGATGTGATCGTTGACACTGATGAAGACTCAATGTTATCTTCAGAAGTGCCAGGCAAGCAAAACCCCCTTGTTCATTCCGATACAATCCTACTCTCTCGCTCCTGCTCTCTTTTAATGCATTAGGACAACAACGATTCAACTGTTACTTGCTGCGGTAGCTGAAACCCCTTTATCCTTTGCATGACCTGTCATTGCCACAGTAAATAGATGAAACCCACTAGTATGAGTAGGAGTTGTTTGAGCCCTGTTGTGCCTACTCATTCATGTTTGTTTGTCATGCCTGCTACTGCTTATAGTTGAGTCAGGTCTGATTCATCGGGGATGAATCAGAGGTGTGTGAACATGTCCTATTGTGTGTGAGCTAAGTGTGTGAACACGATTTGGTAAAGGTAGCGGTGAGAGGCCATGTAGGAATACATGGTGGGTTGTCTCATCGCAGCCGTCCTCAGGAACTGAGTTCTGTGTTTGTGATCCACGATTCAGCTACTACCATACATTGGGCCCTGAAATATGACCCCGCTTGACTTCTTATTCACCCTTGTCCTCTGTCCAGGAGTTGCAAGTAGTTTCTGGTGTTTGTAGTATGCTGGAGGCCGTGGACAGCGCTGACCTAGGGGTGGGCTGTGATGCGGTAGGCACGTGGCCGGGTATACCGGGCGCCCGTTTGGTGTCACGGAACCCTGTTCACATCGTTTGGGGCTGTGAGCGAAACTCCGGCTGGATCTCCTCATGGATGGAACCCGAATAGGCGATAAACCTGGACTAGAGACTTAGGTGTTTAGGTAGGTCGTGGTCTACACCCACGTCGGCTTTCGCTTGAAGTCTGCCGAGCACATGTCGTGTGCAGACGCTAAGTGGTGGAAACATGTATGAAGAAGTACACCCCTGCAGGGTTAATATCATCTATTCGAATAGCCGTGTCCGTGGTAAAGGACTTCTGGGTTGCTTATATCAGTTCATAGACAAGTGAAAGTGGATACTCTAAAATACGCAAGATAAGCGTGAGTGCTATGGATGGCGTTCTCGTAGGGAGACGGGAGCGGATCCATAGTGGTGTATTGATATGGTGAATATGTGGACTCGTGTGCGCCACCTCAAAAGAGTTGCTTGCAGTCGTAGTTTAGGATAGCCACCGAGTCAAAG
>NW_021237070.1:0-883 GCF_002162155.2 Triticum dicoccoides | reverse complement strand
GGTGGAGTAGCGCGCGGTGGAGGCTGGATGAACAGGAATGCAACTAGAAGATTTCGTCAATCCTAAAGGTGCTGACAGAGTGAGCAAGCTCCAGCGATCCATCTATGGACTGGTGCAAGCATCACGGAGTTGGAATATACAGACTTACAGTGAAGCCTGTATTTATAATAAAGTGAGTGGGAGCTCTGTAGCATTTCTGATATTATATGTAGATGACATATTGTTGATTTGACATGATATAAAATTTCCGGATAGCATAAAAGGATACTTGAATAAGAATTTTTCAATGAAAGACCTCAGTGAAGCTACTTATTGGGCATCAAGATCTATAGGGATAGATCGAGACACTTAATAGGACTTTCACAAAGTACACACCTTGGAATTTTTTTGAAGAAGTTCAAAATAGATCAGTCAAAGAAATGGTTCTTGCCTATGTTGCAAGGTGTGAAATTGAGTAAGACTCAAAACCCGACCATAGCAGAAGATAGGGAGAGAGTGGAAGTCATTCCCTATGCCTCAGCCATAGGTTCTATAAAGCATGCCATGCCGTGTATCAGACCAATTGTGTACCTTGCCATGAGTTTGGCAAGGGGTACAATAGTGATCCAGGAGTAGATCATTGGACAACAGTCAAAATTATCCTTAGGTACCTAAAGAGGACTAAGGAAATGTTTCTTGATTATGGAGGTGACAAAGAGTTCGTCGTGAAGGGTTACGTTGATGCAAGCTTTGACACTGATCCGGATGACTCTAAGTCTCAGTCTGGATACATATTGAAAGTGGGAGCAATTAGCTAGAGTAGCTCCATGCAGAGCATTGTAGACATAGAAAATTGCAAAATACACACGGATCTAAATGTGGCAGACCCATTGACTAAGCCTAG
>NW_021237069.1:0-4247 GCF_002162155.2 Triticum dicoccoides | reverse complement strand
GAGAGAGAGAGAGAGAGAGAGAGAGAGAGAGAGAGATCAAACACATAGCTACTGGTACATACCCTGAGCCCCGAGGGTGAACTACTCCCTCCTCATCATGGAGAGCGTTGGGATGATGAAGATGGCCACCGGTGCCCTCCGGCAGGGTGCCGAAACAGGGTCCCAATTGGTTTTTGGTGGCTACAGAGGCTTGCGGCGCCGGAACTCCCGATCTATTCTGTTCCCCGAAGTTTTTAGGGTATATGGAGATATATAGGCGGAAGAGGTATGTCAGGGGAGCCACAAGGGGCCCACGAGGGTGGAGGGCGCGCCCTAGGGGGGTGGGCGCGCCCCCTACCTCGTGGCTCCCTCGCTTCTTTCCTGACATGCACTCCAAGTCTATCGGGTAGCTTTCCTTCCAAAAATAACTTCTCCAAAAGGTTTCATTCCGTTTTGACTCCATTTGATATTCCTTTTCTTTGAAACACTGAAATAGGCAAAAAACAGCAATTCTGGGCTGGGCCTCCGGTTAATAGGTTAGTCCCAAAAATAATATAAAAGTGGATAATAAAGCCCAATATTGTCCAAAACAGTAGATAATATAGCATGGAGCAATCAAAAATTATAGATACGTTGGAGACGTATCAGGATGCACCGGCGAAGTTTGCACCAACTCTCGAGGTGAGAAAGGGCAATGCACGGTACCGAAGAGGCTAGCAATGATGCAAGGGTGAGAGTGTGTATAACCCATGCACTCACATTAGTCATAAAGAACTCATATACTTATTGCAAAGTTTTATTAGCCCTCGAAGCAAAGTACTACTACGCATGCCCCTAGGGGGATAGATTGGTAGGAAAAGACCATCGCTCGTCCCCGACCGCCACTCATAAGGAATACAATCAATAAATACCTCATGCTCTGACTTCGTTACATAACGGTTCACCATACGTGCATGCTACGGGAATCACAAACCTCAACACAAGTATTTCTACAATCCACAACTACCCACTAGCATGACTCTAATATCACCATCTTTATACTGCAAAACTATTGCAAGGAATCAAACACATCATATTCAGTGATCTACAAGTTTTATGTAGGATTTTATGACTAACCATGTGAATGACCAGTTCCTGTCATCTCTCTGAATAGATATAAGTGAAGCAAGAGAGTTTAATTCTTTCTACAAAAGATATGCCCACGCTCTAACAAGTATAAGTGAAGCAAAAGAGCATTCTACAAATGGCGGTTGTCTATGTAAAGAGAAACATGCAATCCAAACTTCAAATGATATAAGTGAAGCACATGAAGCATTCTATAAAGCCATACTCAAAGGATATAAGGGAAGTGCAAAGAGCATTCTATAAATCAACCAAGGACCATCTCATACCAGCATGGTGCATAAAATAAAAATTAAAACTAAAGCAAAAGACGCTCCAATATTTGCACATATCGCATGAACGAAACGAATCCGAAAACATACTGATACTTGTTGAAGAAAGAGGGGATGCCTTCTGGGGCATCCCCAAGCTTAGACTCTTGAGTCTCCTTGAATATTTACTTGGGGTGCCTTGGGCATCCCCAAGCTTGAGATCTTGCCTCTCTTCCTTCTTCTCACATCGAGACCTTCTTGATCATCGAACACTTCATCCACACAAAACTTCAACAGAAAACTCGGTAAGATCCGTTAGTATAGTAAAGCAAATCACTACTCTAAGTACTGTTGCAAACCAATTCATATTTTGTTTTTGCATTGTTTCTACTGTAGTATAAATTTTTCATGGCTTAATCCACTGATATAAATTGATATTTTCATCAAAACAAGCAAACTATGCATCAAAAACAGAATCTGTCAAAAACAGAACAGTCTGTAATAATATGAACATTCACCATACTTATGATACTTGAAAAATTCTGCCAAAATTAGGAAAAATAAAAAAATTGTATATAAAGACAGTGCAAAATGAATCAGAACCATTTGACATTCCAGTAAAAAATGTAAAATCGTGCACTACAGCCAAAGTTTCTGTCCTGCACCATACAAACCAACAAGCATTGTAAACATCCTAAAGGCAAACCTTGGCACATTATTTTTATTTCTAAACTTTGTAAAAGCACACAACAGAAATAGATGACTCTCTAAAACTTCTGGGTTGTCTCCCTGGCAGCGCTTTCTTTAAAGCCATTAAGCTAGGCATATAGTGCTCAAGTAATGAATCCACCCGGATCCCAAGGTATATCAAAGCCAGTTTTAATTAGCAATGATTTGGCATTTAGTAGTGAGCACAAAGTAACATATATCATGTAATGACGAAGTCTAACTCTCTTCCTATGCATTGGCATGTCATAAAAGAACAATTCATGCACACCTAGTAAAGGCCAATGCATAGTATAAACAGTTTCTTGCAATTTTATCGTGTGGGAAACATAGAGAGGTGGAGATATAGTTCCACTCTCATAATAATTGCAAGTAGGAGCAGAAAGCACATGCATATTATATTCATCAAAATCATCATGTGCAACGGTAGAAGGCAGCCCATCAATATAATCCTTAATAAGTGCAAACTTCTCTGATATAGTATAATCGGGAGAATTCAAAAAGATAATAGGACTATCATGCGTGGGTGCAATAGCAACAATTTCATGTTTAACATAAGGAACTATAGAAAGTTCATCTCCATAAGCATAATTCATATTGGCATCTTGGCCACAAGCATAGCAAGCATCATCAAAAAGGGATATTTCAAGAGAATCAATGGGATCATAATAGTCATCATAGCAATCATCCTTCGGTAAGCACGAAGGGAAATTAAACAATGTATGAGTTGAAGAGTTACTCTCATTAGAAGGTGGGCACGGGTAGCTAATCCACTCTTCCTCCTTTTGTTCTTCACTCTCCTCATCATCTTTTTCATCCAATGAGCTCACAGTTTCATCAATTTCTTCTTCCATAGACTCCTGCAAAATATTAGTCTCTTCTTGGACAGCGAAGTAGCCCTCAATATATGGTTCAACATAGGCATTAGAAGCATAATTATCATAGCAATATTTAAGTATGGAAAAAATTTCAGACTTGTAAAGAGTAGCATCATACTTTTCAATCAAAGAAGCAATTTCATAAGCACCCTTAAAAGCAACAAATTCTTCAATTTGTTGAACATCATAGTAATTATAAACACCCTTAGCATACGAAGATACAATTCCATTATCACTAAACTCACATTGATAGGGAAGGTGTTTCTTGGGGTTTTTAGAACAACAAGTAAAATCATATATTTCACATAAATTCCAAGCATAGCACTGCAAACGATGAATTTGACCCAGTAAAAGTTTCCCTTTTGCAGATATACGGTGTCGCACATAACAAGCATGCTCATCTAAGGATTTTCCCTTGGGGTTTTAGCACGAGCACAAAGGGGTCGAAGATTATCCAAGTAATAAGCTTCAGGAGTGTGATAGATTTTGAGTGGTTCTTCAACCATTGGTTCAATAGGTACAACTAATTTTTTTTGGTATTTTACGTTTCCTACCCATAACTAAAGATATAAAACAACTAAGAATTGTTGGAGAACGTAGCAGAAATTCAAAAAATTTCCTACGTAACACCAAGATCTATCTATGGAGAGACCAGCAACGAGTAGAAAGAGAGGAGAGTTTGCATCTACATACCCTTGTAGATCACTAAGCGGAAGCGTTCAAGTGAACGGGGTTGATGGAGTCGTACTCGTCGTGATTCAGATCACCGATGATCAAGTGCCGAACGGACGGCACCTCCGCGTTCAACACACGTACAGCCCGGTGACGTCTCCCACGCCTTGATCCAGCAAGGAGAGAGGGAGAGGTTGAGGAAGACTCCATCCAATAGCAGCACAACGGCGTGGTGGTGATGGAGGAGCGTGGCAATCCTGCAGAGCTTCGCCAAGCACCTACGGGAGAGGAGGAGGTGTCACGGGAGGGAGGGAGGCGCCAAGGGCTCAGGTATGGATGCCCTCCCTCCCCTCCACTATATATAGGGGCAGGGGAGAAGGGGGAGGCGCAGCCTTGCCCCCTACTCCAAGAAAGGGGTGCGGCTAAGGAGGGGGGAGGAGTCCATCCTCCCCAAGGCACCTCGGAGGTGCCTTCCCCCTTTAGGACTCTCCCCTTTTTCCTTTATCTTGGCGCATGGGCCTCTAGGGGCTGGTGCCCTTGGCCCATGTAGGCCAAGGCGCACCCCCTACAGCCCATGTGGCCCCCCGGGGCAGGTGGCCCCACCCGGTGGGCCCCCGGG
>NW_021237068.1:0-1513 GCF_002162155.2 Triticum dicoccoides | reverse complement strand
TTTTTTTTATGTAAGCACACACGATGCTGATTTTCATTAGTGAACACGGGATCACGACAAAAGCTTCATAAGCTGAGTTTGGCTCTCAGCAAACCGCATGACACAGCGCACGCCTGCTGTTACCGAGCAGTTGGCCTAATGTGCTCCACAAGAAAAAAAAAACTCCGCTTATGAGATGTTGTAACAACCCGAGAATTGTGCTACAGTAACTCCACACTAATGATACTAAGTCACCCTAATTAGTAAGCTAAATTGCCTTGCGATTAAAAATCATTTCGAATTCAAATTTAAATTTGTAAGTCAAATATTTGCATATTCAAACAGCAAAATAAAAAGTTAGTTGGGTTGAAAATATTCACTAAGGAATTTTCATGTAAAAACCAACATCATTTGACTCATAGATAAATTCCTAGGAATTAATAAATGAACCAACAACATTAAAATAAGCCAATCCCATTTAAACAAATAGTCAAACATCTTCCAAATATTCTGAAACTTTTTGGTCAGTATCACCCAGGCCCTCCAGGACAGTCGTGTGTGCAACATCATTGTGAAGCATCCCGACATGAGGCGAGAGGCTTGGGCGTCCATGACATGGAACATGATCTTCATGGTCCAGGACAAGTCTGATAACTCCAAGTATAGGGGATCACAACAGTTTTCGAGGATAGAGTATTCAACTCAAATTTATTGATTCGACATAAGGGGGGCCAAAGAATATTCTCAAGTATTAGCAGCTGAGTTGTCAATTCAACCACACCCGAAAGACTTAATATCTGCAGCTAAGTTGTCAATTCAATAACACCTGAAAGTCTCTGTTGCTCTTCTTCCTTATCCTACCTTTCATGCGGTCAACGATGACTTTTGGGCAGTAGATAATGTCCAAGAGCTAGCTAGCGTCTAGGGTAGAAGAGTGAGCCATCTGCATCTGCGGAATGGAGAGCATGAGAGTGCCCTGCGGAGTAGATTGGACTTTCTTTTTTTCCTTTTAGGGATTTCTTATAATGCTGATGTTTGATTAATATAAGTATGTTGATGTTTGATTGATATAAGTCGCGGCCCGTTACTAAAAGAAACCCCACATACCAAAAAAGGCATCATATGCCCCGCTTTATAAATAATGCCAATACAACAATACAAACAACCCACAACAGAAGTTGAAGGTCCACAGCGAACACCACACATAGAAAGTAAAACAAGAAGGTTCAAAGCTGGGGGCAACAGCACAACAAGCCCGCAAATAGTATGCAACCCCGCATACCCATGTGTGTGCACGTTTTAATTTTTTTCCGATGAAGGGTCGATTTTATTGGCTCAAAATTGAGCATCAAAAGAATGCAACCATAATGAACACACACCCGGCCTCTGCATAGTTAGGATGCACAACCAACACCAAATGCACTCACACAAAAATATGCCGACAAATCGCAGAGTCATATAAGACCAAAGCTATCCATAGGCGAGAAAAACAAACCAAAGTGATCACATCCGCGATCCGCAAACTATAATAATC
>NW_021237067.1:0-770 GCF_002162155.2 Triticum dicoccoides | reverse complement strand
AACTTTCAGCATTTTCAGGATTCATTTTGTAGTGATTTTCAATTTCACGGTCATTTAGCTCTCTAAACAATTAGGTAAATGACCGAAAACAACAAATGATGTCAGAACATGTTGGAAATTGATGACGTCGCTTTGAATGCTGCATACTAAACACAAAAGAAGTCCGGAGTTCAAATAAGTTTAAAAAACATTGAAGTGGCCGTGTAACAGATGAGTTCTCGTCCGAAACCCTGATACTCCGAAAGAGTTTGTCCAGTTTGTACACGAAGTGCGTCCAGTTTTTGCCGTGACCCTCTCTACTCTTTCTCGCATGCTATGCGGGTGATATGACGATACCATGCCAAGTTTCAACATTTTCAGGATTCATTTTGTAGTGATTTTAAATTTCACGGTCATTTAGCTCTCTAAAACAATTAGGTAAATGACCGAAAAACAACAAATGATGTCAGAACTTGTTGGAAATTGATGATGTCGCTTTGAATGTTGCATGTTGAACACAAAAGAAGTCCGGAGTTCAAATAAGTTTAAAAGACATTGAAGTGGCCGTGTAATAGATGAGTTCTCGTCCGAAACCCTGATACTCTGAAAGAGTATGTCCAGTTTGTACACGAAGTGCGTCCAGTTTTTGCCGTGACCCTCTCTACTGTTTCGCGCATGCTATGCGGGTGATATGATGATACCATGCCACGTTTCAACATTTTCAGGATTCATTTTGTAGTGATTTTCAATTTCATGGTCATTTAGCTATCTAAAACAATTAGGTAAATGAC
>NW_021237066.1:0-1303 GCF_002162155.2 Triticum dicoccoides | reverse complement strand
ACACTTGTACAACATAGCGAAGCTTCACACAAGAACACCGACCACGATAAAACCGAAGCATCCTCCATCATGAAATCGTGGGCATCTTGTGGATGACACCATCCTTCTTTCCTTTGTTTCTCTTCGCTTTCTCCCTATTGGGTTTCTTCTTGAGGAGGCAAACACTTGCGTTACCGGGTCCAGGACGATCAGCCACCCATTTGTCAAGAAAGTCATAGAACTCATTGTACTTCTTGATGTAGTTGTCATCAACCAAGGGGTCCTACTAGGGCCAGGCACCAACAAACCAGCCACATTGACATCATCGACCCGAGGAACCCCCAACACGACATCCTCCACCACAGGAACCATCGACACAATGGACTTCGGCGCCTCTAGTTGCTAACACAACAGAGGCAAAACATGCCCCTCACACAGGGCCGTCAACGAGTCCACCTCAAACCGCTCCAAGGACAAAGGCGAAGCAGGACTCAAACATATATTCCGAAGCTCTGGCATAAGTTGCAGCACCGGAGCCGCAAGCACGACGATGGACTTGCCCACAGCGGTTGGCACAACGACGAAGCAGACATCAACGATGAATTGTCCCGAACACGAGGGGAGTAACAATCATAGGGCTCTGCTCCTCCGTCCTCCGTGGAGCCAACAGGGGTTAGTGGCGTCTGCGTGGCCAGAAACGTAGCCGGCACAAAGGAGAGCCTGCTCAAAACAGCCTCCGCCCGCTCCAGGAAGCTCTCGATTCGTGTCTGCCAGCCTTGAAGCAACTCAATCTGATCTGCCAGAGCGGTCTGAAGCACCGCGATGGATGAGAATGCCGGGCTAGCGGAAGCAGAAACCATAGATGCCCAAGATCCACGACGAAGCGCAATGTAGGGAAGTGCGGATTTTAATTGGGCCTCTTTTGGAGCAGGAGATTGACAATGCTGGGTGCCGAGGCGAGAGACAGGCGGGGCGGCAAGACGTGCCAGCGAGCTGGGAGGACGCCATAGGTTGCGGCAGTCACGAGCACGATGACCGTTCTCCAAGCAACGAAAGCATCGAAAGGGATCTCTGCAGACCGCTGCATGGTGTCCAGGGACGATGCATCTGTAGCATCGACCATGGAGCCACGCGGGGATAGGCCAGGGAGCCAGAGCCGAGGCCGGCCCCCCACCTTCACCCACCCCTGGTCCGAAGACGCCTCAGGAGCAGCAGCCGGATCGCTCACCCCACTCGAGCACCTGGCAGCCAACGACGTCAGCGGGGCGAGCTCGCCGTCCTCGCCAATGCTAAGGACGTTGTCGGCGAGGGGAGCCCACGACAC
>NW_021237065.1:0-391 GCF_002162155.2 Triticum dicoccoides | reverse complement strand
ATGCGGTTATGCCTCTAAGTCGTGCTTCGACACGTGGGAGATATAGCCGCATCGAGGGCGTTACATTATATTCTATTTGAACAAAGTTATTAAACAATGATCAAAGAAGATCAAATTAAGGTGTTGATGATAAAACAACATCGAAAATATGTTGGAAAAGTTTTTTTCCATCAGTTCCAATAGAAAGGTTAGGTCCTAAGGTCCAACTTGCATATATAAAACATTTTTATATGATTTATAGAATAAAAGTTATAGCAAAATTACTCAAATATACTTTCTAAATTTGAATCAAATTTCAAATTAACAAAGTTGAAATATTTTAATTATATAATAAACTAGATGTTCCAACGAATCCGGGGATATAAAATTGGAAAATGTTTACAGACGGTGC
>NW_021237064.1:0-947 GCF_002162155.2 Triticum dicoccoides | reverse complement strand
GAATACTTCGGTTTCTAAAAACCATAGTTTTCCTCAGTTTTCAGAAAACCACCAAGGAGTTTGGCAACTGATGTTTTGACTCGATGTGCCTTGCTCAACTATACCCATGAAGCTGATCTGCACGTAGAAACGGCGCCCAATGCATGCAGCATGTCATGCATGTCAAATCCCCTCCTAGCTTCCGGGGCAAAAAAAAAGTGTGCGTGTACATGCGCCTATATGCGCATAGAATCGATTGTGTAGCTAGCTTTAACCTGCTAGGTACGAGTGCTCCAACGACCAATCGATATACTCCAGGAGCAAGTTTGGTTGAACCACGCGTTAATCGTGAATTTTGCAGCCAGTGATCGGATAGAAGCTTGCAAGATCGCCAAAAGAACGTAACATGTGTGTCGTCTCCTTAGACAAACTAACAACCAAATCTGAAACGCCTAATAATCAGGAGCACTCTGTTGAAAAGACAATAGATAGTGAAATCAGAGGCGGCAATCGCATTTGATCATCTTTCACGTAGACAAGCAGGCAACAAATTCTCTCAGTTCGGTTTAGGAAAAAGAGGTCTCGACCTCTTTTTTAGATACCGCAAAAAAAACACAGTATGACAGATACCTTGGTATCTCAAACTACAGTACTACCTCCGTCTTGGGGAATAAGTCATTCTCGTAGTTCTAGATTGACGATTTAACTATCTAAATATGTATTATATGTGACAAAAAATATATATTTAGAAACTACATCATTGTAGAAATGTAGTGATATACTTTTCATGACATATAATAAATATTTTATTGCTCAAATCGATGACCTAGAACTACGCGAATGACTTATTCACCTAGACGGAGGTAGTATTTATTTTTTCCAAACACCTCAAAGTATTTAATACCAAAGTTTTTTCAGAAACCACAGTATTTTCAGAAAACTGCAAAAATACTTTGCATCCAAACGCA
>NW_021237063.1:0-1721 GCF_002162155.2 Triticum dicoccoides | reverse complement strand
GAAATCTCCGAGGACGTGGGCCGTAACCGCGCCGCCGAACAGGTAAGGCATCTTCCGGCCGAACATACTATCTCTCCTTTGTTACAAAGTTATTTCTGAGAGTTTGCTTTTTGACCAGGACTGGCTAACAAAGGCGAAGTTGATTCCATGTTCGGCCCCCCTCCCCGAGGGTTTGGAAAATCCGCTATAGGAAAAGATGCTCTAGACCGCACCTTGCCCGGGGCCCTTGAAGGAAGATACTGTGGAGGATAATGCGGGCGGACGCGGGCCCCCAACGCTGCCCATTCTAGCTGAGGGAGCGAGCATCTCCATGAGGGAAGGCGACTAGAAGAGGAAAAGGACTGCGCCCGGGGATTCGGAAGCCGAAGCTTCCAAACAGGAGAAGAAGTCTCCCACAGAGGGTCCTACCTTGGGGGCGTCGTTGCCGCACAAAGTCCGCGGGGGGGGGATCAATTCTCCCGTGAGTCGTAAGTGACCCGAAATACTTTAATAGTACAGATATGCCATCTTTTTCTTCTGAGAAGATAACCACCGCATATATTTTTTGCAATTCGGGCCTTAGCCCCTCTCAAATGAGCTCATCTCCGGGGGATCTTCTTCCAGAGATGATGGAGAACGAAATGCCTCCTCCGGACGCCTCCGCTCCAGAAGCAGGCGACCCTGAAGTGTTGTCGCGGAGGGCCTCTCCGAGTCCGGTGAAGCCAGAAGATAATCCCATTGATCCCCGAAGCTCCCAATGTCCGGCTCCCGAAGAGAGCAGATAAAAGAGTCCGGCACCATCTAGTGTGCGATCGGATGTTCTGAGGGAGTTGGTGGGGTAAGCGGCCATCTCAGATGAACACCGTGTGCTGATTAATACGGTGATGGAGAGAATATCATCCGCCGAAAGCAGATTGCATGAAGCTTTTATGAGTCTACTGGCAGGCTTTGAGGTACGTAAAATAATGCATGATAGTCCTGCACATGCTAGGTGTGCCCTGTGTAGATAGTAGCCCCTGAGACTCTGGTTATCGTCGGAAACGACGACGAACAGAGGATCATATTCCCAGGTAATAACCGTACTGCCTCTATGTGCAGGTGATGGAAGCTCCAGTGGCTAGCCGGACTAGCGAGTTTGCCCATTTAGAACGGCACCTGGATGCGGCAAACACCGACATCGAGCTTGTTAACAAAAGGCTTGACGAGGCACAGGGTAAGTGTCATTATCTGGTAAACGCCACAATAGGAAGAGCAGCATGATGCCAGTATCTTTAATATGTTGTGACTGCAGATGGAGCTGCCACTGTTGAAGCCTTGCGGGCAGAACTTGCCCGAGCCAAGGAACAAGTGAGGTTGGGTAATGCGGCTACTGTGAAGGCGGCCGAAGAGTTGCAAGCCGAGAAGGCCGGACATGGCGAGACCCGAGACAAGATGGCCAAGATGGCTATAGAATTAAAAGCCACCGCCAACCGTTGACAGGTTCTTGAAAAAGAAAACCAAGCGAAGGCATCGGACCTTGAAAAGGCTGCTGCGACAAAAAAGGATCTCCGCTCTGCTATGAGGGCAAAGAAGGAGGAGCTGCGGGAAGCCGGGGATATTGTAGCTGGGAAATCCTTTATGTTGCGGAGGAAATTCGGAGATCCACGGTATGCCCCTCTGGATCGGCTGTGGAGTTCGGAGGATGTGTATATGGATTTGGCGGTGAGTGCTGCCGATGCGGCCAAGTACTTCTAGGGTCAGAC
>NW_021237062.1:0-538 GCF_002162155.2 Triticum dicoccoides | reverse complement strand
GATTAAGCTGATAAGACCAGGTGTGGCTACAGTGGCCTCCCACCAGGCGGCGGGACTGTAGCCACACTAAGATGACCAAGCCTCCATCACCAACGACACGGCTACAGTAAGCAGCCACCAACTAGTCATCGGGGCCTACCAGGCGGAGGGCCCCAACGGTCGGCGGAGAAGCCGGAGGCTGGAGACACTTACAGCCGGGCCCAACACCCGGACGAATTACTATTGTACCCCTGGGGGTAGGCCTATATAAACCCCCCAGGAACCCCATGCAAACGGTTCCTACTCCATTAGAACTAGCCACTCCCCTAGAGCAGGAAGGGAGCTAGCCTTGCCTCCTTCTGCCTCTAGCACACAGCTCAAGGAGCACCATTGTATCACTTGTGCCTTAGTGATCATGCGGAGACCCCGCAGAGCAGGACTAGGGGTGTTATCTCCTAGGAGAGCCCCGAAACTGGGTAAAGTACGCCGGTGTTCGTGTCTACGCCTTATCCCGCTTCCAGGCACCGGCGACGTTCTACTCGCTCCCACCATGATAAGC
>NW_021237061.1:0-1251 GCF_002162155.2 Triticum dicoccoides | reverse complement strand
TTTGTTTGAAATGCTTATTTTTATTTTGTTAGAGGATAGTTTTATTGTTAGAGGAGAGTTTAGAATATAGTTTTAACGCTATTACCATGTTTGCTGTTTTGAGCTTGTCTGATTGACATTTCTTAAGGAACAAAGGAACCAAGGTATCCTTCTCTCGTGTGAAATCATCTCTGAAGTTCGCCATAGATTTTGTTTTATCCTTTAAACCTAGAATATTCTGCAGGCAACAAATAAAAAACCATAAAAACAAATTAGAAAGAATAGTTTGGTTGCTTCCCTCCCATGCTTCTGCTAACTCATATAGCACCTTCTTTTCCATTCATTGACGGTTTTTCTTGTTTGCAGGCCCAAATATTACCTTTAGGTTTGATCCAGTGAGAGTTGTGTTGTTCCCCTATGGTTGATCTCTCGAGAATAGTACTTGTCTACTTATAGGTAAAACAGTAGAAGAAAATTTTGTTGAGAATGTCATTAACAAGCAAGCTGATAAATAGGAATTCAAGGTTCTTTCTAGTTTCTGTCTTATTTGTGTGATTGTTGCGTAACTTTAACTAATTTCAGTTGGAAAAGGAACCAAGTCACCTTTTGAATTTCTCCTGCCATGTGTCACTCATGACTATGTCGTAGAGCTCATTTGCCTTACGCACGTGTCTGAACGAATGCCAGTGTTGCGGGTATTTGTTGGTGCTCCTTGATTGATGCTGGGTTTTTTCGTCTCGCTCTGTCAAAACAGATAAAAAATTATGGTTGTTGTTTCTAAAGATATATTTGAAGCTCTTGTCATGTTGACTGATGGTAAAAATGAAAATAGTTATATTACCTTTCATGGGCGAAAAAAGGCTTATAGTCTCTGGTTTGAAAACTTTGATTTTTTCAGGAAGTTGATGGTGCTTTATTTGGTTGGTTTTACCAAATATGAGTGTGTATACGTACTCTGGTTTCCATTCGGCATCCACCTTACTGGGCTGCAGGCATGTCAAAATGTATGGTTTATAGTTACGTGTTGTCCACCATTGTGAATAAACTAATTGCGATAATAAAGAAATCAAGTAATTTGACGTGTATGTACTGGTAACTTACATGAAAATCCTCTCTGTCCTTGACTAGTTCTTTCCCATTCTAGTGTTTCACAAATTGGGTCGTGAAGTGTCCGCATTGTGTTCCTTCTTGCTTTGGTGTGCAGACCCTGTGAGGCCTTTCTGCTATCCTTGCCCAGTCTGGTTCGTTCTTGTGTTTTAGTTGGTGGTACTT
>NW_021237060.1:0-1049 GCF_002162155.2 Triticum dicoccoides | reverse complement strand
ACTAGAGTTCAAATAAGTTTAAAAAAATGAAGTCCCCGTGTAACAGATGAGTTCTCATCCGAAACCCTGATACTCCGAAAGAGATTGTCCAGTTTGTACACGAAGTTCGTCCAGTTTTTGCCGTAACCCTCTCTACTATTTTGCACATGCTATTTGGGTGAATGATGATACCATGCCAAGTTTCAACATTTTCAGACTTCATTTTGTAGTGATTTTCAATTTCATAGTCATTTAGCTCTCTAAAGAAATCGGTAAATGACTGAAAAATAGTAAATGATGTTAGAAAGTGTTGAAAATTGATGACGTCTCTTTGAATGGTGCACGGGAACGCCAAAAAATGACTGGAGTTCAAATAAGTTTAAAAAATGAAGTCCCCGTGTAACAGATGAGTTCTCGTCCGAAACCCTGATACTCCAAAAGAGATTGTCCAGTTTGTAAACGAAGTGCGTCCGTTTTTTTCCGTAACCCTCTCTACTCTTTTTCACATGCCATGTGGGTGAAAGGATGATACCATGCCAAGTTTCAACATTTTCAGAGTTCATTTTGTAGTGATTTTCAATTTCATAGTCATTTAGCTCTCTAAACAAATCGGTAAATGACTGAAAAATAGCAAATGATGTTAGAAAGTGTTGAAAATTGATGACGTCTCTTTGAATGGAGCATAGGAACGCCAAAGAATGACTAGAGTTCAAATAAGTTTAAAAAAATGAAGTCCCCGTGTAACAGATGAGTTCTCGTCCGAAACCCTGATACTCCAAAAGAGATTGTCCAGTTTGTAAACGAAGTGCGTCCGTTTTTTTCCGTAACCCTCTCTACTCTTTTTCACATGCCATGTGGGTGAAAGGATGATACCATGCCAAGTTTCAACATTTTCAGAGTTCATTTTGTAGTGATTTTCAATTTCATAGTCATTTAGCTCTCTAAACAAATCGGTAAATGACTGAAAAATAGCAAATGATGTTAGAAAGTGTTGAAAATTGATGACGTCTCTTTGAATGGTGCACGGGAACGCCAAAAAATGACTGGAGTTCAAATAAGTTTAAAAAATG
>NW_021237059.1:0-951 GCF_002162155.2 Triticum dicoccoides | reverse complement strand
ATGGACAGCAGATAGCTTATCGGGATGCAGAGGCATTGAACGGGGCCCTGCTGGTAAGAAGAGACGACGGCTCTGATGAGATCAAATTCAGGAAGGACAGATATCTGACGACAGTCGAGATTGACGGGCGCGATGCGCCATTGAGGGCGCCACCGAGTTGAGAGGACTTGTGTGCGGCAACAATACTTGGTGGGGAGAAGCGAGTTGATCTCCTCAAGGATGACGTCCGGGAGATCGCGGATGCGGTCCACCAGAGATTCTACTGGTTCCTCAGATCCGGGTGGGGGGGCTCACCGCTTCTCCCCGCGCTACAGGGTGCGGGATCTACAACCGGCGTCGCCGCTAGCGGGAGCCTCATCTTCTTGGCACTGGGGCCAGCCGAATCCATTTTCCTTGTGGGCGTCGCGCCGAGCTCACGGGTTTGAGCAGAGTAGCCAGAGACAAGCCTAGTGGCAGTGCGAGTGGGGAAGAAGGAGGGCTGGAGATTTCTGTAGGAGTGGAAGAAGAGGAGCAGGCGTTTTCTGTACGAGTGAGGAAGAAGGTGAGCGGGGTTTTCTGGACGAGTGAGGAAGATTGGGGAGCGGGAGGAATTTGGTGGGGAGATGGAAGCGGGAGAGCGAGCTGTTCGTGTTTATAAGGCCTGCTGCACTAACTACTCACTTTTTCCCAAGAACCGCTCTCTTCTTTTGCGTTGCTACATGACTGGCTATGCATGCACGATGCATGTGCCCCCCGGCCACTGCATGCGCCTGGTTTGTTACTAGGCCTATTTAATAGGGTGGTTATGGAGTAAATTAAGGAGATTTATTTTCTCTATGTGCATCCACCAAATTAGAGGATGCGGTACTGGATGCAGACACTCACATTAAACTAACATTCAGAAGAACAAAAGTTCAGCATGTCTATGCATCTCAATGACTCACCATATTATAACCAATATACAAAACTGTG
>NW_021237058.1:0-1781 GCF_002162155.2 Triticum dicoccoides | reverse complement strand
TGAAACTTATCATGAAGCTCCTTGTTCGATAAATTCTCCCAGTCAATCTCGTCGGCTTGTGATCCTGGCATGGTTAGCAGCAATAGAAACACACAAGAATATGATCCTACAGACTACGAACAAGTGGTGGTGGTGGGTGTCACAAATCCGTCAAGCAAATCTCAAATTCTTACCAGTTCTTACCCAGCAGCAGGCGGTGATCGGCAACCGTTGTAGTCAAAAACTCTCAAAGCTTGGATAGAGCGATTACCAGGGAGAGTCAAACGCACGACGTAGATGTATGTGGAGCTGGGAAGGCTTATAATATGGTAGCAAAAAGGGTCAGCAATAATCAATTCAGAGATGCAAAGTTGAATAAACGCTCAACGACGGTACTGTGCTGGTCCTAGGCTAGACTGTGTTAGAGACGCGAGCCTAGAACACTAACAAAATCACGGCGCGGCACGTAAACAAGGGAAAAGCACACTCTGAATTTTTTTTTCGCTCTTTTTTTTTGCGCTCTTTTTTTTTTGCGCTGCTTTTTTTTTGCGAAAAATCACTATAATGGCGAGTGTCTCAAAACTCTTCCTAGCTCAAACTGACAGGATGGGCACGAAATTTTTTCGACCAATTTTTTTTTTCGACTGCCCGGACCCAAAAACTGGAAACGGGTCAAAAAAAACTTCCTATAATGGCACCTGTCTCAAAACACTCAGAAACACCTAAAAATAGGATAGCCAGAATTTTTTTTGAAAAATGCGTGTTCGAAAAATTTTGGGCCTAAACGGAGCGTGGCTACCCGACTCTTTTTTTTTCGAAACCTACTCCGGCAAGGAAACACGAATCAGAATCTAGATGGATCCCGAAAACAAACCTAATAAGCAAAGAACTCGGATTGGTGGTGGATATATGGTGGTGGTATATGGCAGCGGTGGTGGTAGCGGTGGTAGTATATGGATATGGATCGGTGGTGGTATATGGACACGGATTGGTGGTGGTATATGGATACGGATTCGGTGCGGTGGTGGTAGATGGCAGAGGCGATGATGATGGTGCGGCGGCGGCGTGACAACTTATGACCAGAACTCGAAACTCTAAAAGACTAGACTCTAAGACCAGCAACTAGACACGGCGATGCAACCGCAAATTCAACAAAGCAAAACCCTAAAAAGATTATGCAAGGCTCAGATTGGTTCGGATATGATGAACTAACCCTAATTTTTTTGTGGCTTTTTCGTGGACTATAGGTATGAAGAACAGACTCGATCTAAACTACGAAAAACTGTAAAATCTCACCGAGCAACCTGGAAATCTGATACCACTTGATAGAGGCGGAGGTGTCCCGTCTTTCGATGAGATGGTGGATTTCGCTTTGGTGGAAGTCGACTTTGACGATCCGACTACGAACGTGCTAGGACGTCGCGCCTTAGCAATCGCTAAACCAACTCCGAGAGGTTATTGACCACGCCGGAGCACGATCAACCTGACCACGAGGGTCTGTTTCCTGCGAGCAAACGAAGAACAAGCAAGAAACTAAGATTGCAATCTGGATATTGCGAATATAAGATGAAAGCTTTATTGATCAAGGTGGGGTTCTGTGACGCCTTTGTCTGGTCGTTGAACACAAACGAAGTACGCGAAGTTGCAGCTATGGCGAACTTTTAATCTAAACAAAACCCAAAGTCTAAACGATGCCCTAAGGGCTGTATATATGGAGGAAGAGGGGGGAATTTCATGGCCCTTGGTGGAGGGGTCCGAAATCAACCCTATCTCTTGTTTCCCCACACATACGGACTCTAAAA
>NW_021237057.1:0-385 GCF_002162155.2 Triticum dicoccoides | reverse complement strand
GATACCCATGTTGGCTCCCACATGCTCCACGATGATCTCATCGTATGAACCACGATGTCAAGGACTTTAATCAATCCCGTATGCAATTCCTTTGTCTATCGGTACGATAGTTGCCCGAGATTCGATCGTCGATATCCCGATACCTTGTTCAATCTCGTTACCGGCAAGTCTCTTTACTCGTTCCATAACACATCATCCCGTGATCAACTCCTTGATCACATTGTGCACATTATGATGATGTCCTACTGAGTGGGCCCAGAGATACCTCTCCATCACACGGAGTGACAAATCCCAGTCTCGATTCGTGCCAACCCAACAGACACTTTCGGAGATACCGTAGTGTACCTTTATAGCCACCCAGTTACGTTGTGACGTTTGGCACACC
>NW_021237056.1:0-929 GCF_002162155.2 Triticum dicoccoides | reverse complement strand
TACCTGAAAAGGACTAAGGATATGTTTCTCGTATATGGAGGTGACAAAGAGCTAGTCGTAAATGGTTACGTCGATGCAAGCTTTGACACTGATCCGGACGATTCTAAATCGCAGACCGGATACATGTTTTTATTAAACGGTGGAGCTGTAAGTTGGTGCAGTTCTAAACAAAGCGTCGTGGCAGGATCTACATGTGAAGCGGAGTACATAGCTGCTTCTGAAGCAGCAAATGAAGGAGTCTGGATGAAGGAGTTCATTTCCGATCTAGGTGTCATACCTAGTGCATCGGGACCAATGAAGATCTTCTGTGACAATACTGGTGCAATTGCCTTGGCAAAGGAATCCAGATTTCACAAGAGGACCAAGCACATCAAGAGACGCTTCAATTCCATTCGGGACCAAGTCCAAGTGGGAGACATAGAGATTTGCAGGATACATACGGATCTGAATGTTGCAGACCCGTTGACTAAGCCTCTCTCACGAGCAAAACATGATCAGCACCAAGACTCCATGGGTGTTAGAATCATTACTATGTAATCTAGATTATTGACTCTAGTGCAAGTGGGAGACTGAAGGAAATATGCCCTAGAGGCAATAATAAAGTTATTATTTATTTCCTCATATCATGATAAATGTTTATTATTCATGCTATAATTGTATTAACCGGAAACATGATACATGTGTGAATACATAGACAAACATATAGTCACTAGTATGCCTCTACTTGACTAGCTCATTAATCAAAGATGGTTATGTTTCCTAACCATTGACATGTGTTGTCATTTGATTAATGGGATCACATCATTAGGAGAATGAGGTGATTGACATGACCCATCCCGTTAGCTTAGCACTTGATCGTTTAGTATTCTGCTATTGCTTCCTTCATGACTTATACATGTTCCTATAACTATGAGAATTGTGTAACTCCC
>NW_021237055.1:0-531 GCF_002162155.2 Triticum dicoccoides | reverse complement strand
TCATCATCATCATCATCATCATCATCATCATCATCATCATCATCATCATCATCATCATCATCATTAGCGTGAAGCTCCTACCTGATGCCCATTGATTTCAAGTCTGCCCTTGCTTTCGGCCCATCTTTGGTCCTCTCTGGCATGTTGAGCAGGGTACCAAGCAGACTCTCACACACGTTCTTCGTGGTATGCATGGCATCAAGGCAGTGAGGCACACGGTGGATCTTCCAGTACGGCAAGTCCCAGAAAATAGACCTCGTTTTCCATACCTTCAGCAGTGGCTCTGGCGCCTTTCGCTTCTTTCCCGGCTCTGGCGCCTTTTGCTTCTTTCCCAGCAGTGGGCAATCTTTCCAATTTTTCAATAGCTCGTCTATTTCCTCACCGCTCCTCGCACGCGGGCGTTTTCGGGGTTCGGTTTCACCATCGAACAGATCCTTGCGTTTCCTCCACTCGTCATCGTCACGAGGCCACCTTCGATGTCCCATGAACACGGTTTTCGAAGACCCGGGATCTCTATCTAGCTGGCGATAC
>NW_021237054.1:0-640 GCF_002162155.2 Triticum dicoccoides | reverse complement strand
TGTTGTATAGAAATATGCTGCATTTTTTGCTCTGATTGTTGCTCAAACAAATTTAGCAAAAAAATGGGGTCCTGGGAGACGCCGCTACTGCTTGAGGCCCTTGAGAGGCCCTTCGTGTCGTGATGAATTTGCAGGTACCCCGAGAGGCCCTTGAGTTTGCCGGAATGTCGATTAACTTCCATTCCAGCAAATTCGGGTACTCCATATGTCCTATTTTCAGCAAAGGTCATGCTAAAATTTTCTGTGAATTTTAGCATGACTTTGCTAAAAATCGGACATATGGGGTACTTGCTACTAATGCATGGGCCGGGGTATCTTAGTACTTAATTAAGTAGGATCAACTGCCCCTTTATTCTTGCTGCATTGAACAATAGGTGGCAATAGAGCCAAGTGATTAGGCCCAACTTAGAATTCTCCTTAGCATCGATAAACCCTAGATGATAAACCCAACATAGGTGGCAATAGAGCCAAGTGATTAGTGCCAAGTGATTAGGCCCAACCTAGGGTGCCTCGGCATCGATAAACCCTAAATGATGAAAACTTAACTTAGCATTTAGGGTGCCTCGGTGTCGACAAACCCTAAACGATGAAACCTTGGCTTTTAGGGTGCCTCGGTGTCGATGAGAACCTAAATGATGTA
>NW_021237053.1:0-393 GCF_002162155.2 Triticum dicoccoides | reverse complement strand
AAAGAAATTTGGTGTGTGTTGTCTGTGTAAACGAGAATAATGCGGTGGAGTTGTGACAGAAAGACATGTGGCTGCTTGTATTCTGCATATGGAAAAGCTGTTTTACTTTGATGTTATGCAGGCTACTGCTTCCAACTGGCTGAGTTTTTTCCTGGTATCCAGTTTATGCGTGCGTGTGTTTAGATTAAGCTAGGGGAACAGAACAAGTATCTATTCTCTAATTGATTCGCAATGGAAAAAAGAACAAGTGGTCTCAACGTTTCGGTTGTTGACCGGTTCAAGTCTGTAATCTGCTCTCCAGTTCTGCCTCTGGAACACAAGGGGAACGGTGATGGCACTTGTGCCCGTGATGCGGGACAGACTCGTCTACATGGGATGCCACTGTTCATTAAA
>NW_021237052.1:0-1264 GCF_002162155.2 Triticum dicoccoides | reverse complement strand
GTTCCAACCCTGTGCACCAAATGTCGGTCCGGTTTTTTCCTATCTTCGAGGCACCCCAAATAACTATAGGTGTAACACAACTCATCCATAAATAGCATGGAAATATTCCAGTGGAACAATAGTTGAAATATAAATTACAATCAAAATATAAACACTAGTAGAAAAGGGGGCATCAGTCCCGGTTCGCAAGGGCCTTTAGTCCCGGTTCTTGAACCGGGACTAAAGGGTCGTGACTAATGCCTCCACCCTTTAGTCCCGGTTCTAACACGAACCGGGACAGATGGGCCTCCACGTGGCCACTGCGAGCAGCCCAGGCAAGGGGGCCTTTGGTCCCGGTTGGTGACATGAACCGGGACCAAAAGGCTTCCACGTGTCAGCAGTTGAGGTTTTTCTTTTAATTTTTTTTTGTTGGTTTAGGGGTTTTGGGGGTTAATTTTAGGTTGTTATTAGCTAGCTAATAGAGAGAAGTGTCCACTCTTATACTGCTATGTTCATTTCACCCGCTGATATATAATAACTCATGCATGCTCGTATCATACATCATCATATATAATAACAAGTCCTACTAATCATGCATCATCATACAACTTCTACTCGTTATTAATAATAAGTCATACGATCATCCTCCTCATAGTCATCGAACCCAACCCTACATAATTGTTCTTAGCACATGGTCATCAGTATCAGGTAGGACCTAAACACCCTTAAGGTAAAATAGCATAAAACAATATTGAACCTGACTCTCCATTATGAAGAATGGAGATCATCTTGTCTCCAATTCTTGCGCTTCGCCTCCTTTTGCTTGCAAGAAGCTCCTTACGACTGTCCATACATTTTTTCCATTCTTTGATTGTCATGTCTCCACTTCTTTTAGAAATCCGGTATGGACAATTGAGATTCGTAGGACAACCTGGTTGTATGTTCAAAACATCAAGGTGACCGTGCGTATACATCAGATAGGCACACAATCATTCGGGATTATCTGTTGAAAAACATAGTAATAACTTCATAGTTAGAAATGATGTACTAGTTTTAGAAGTATTTAAAAAAAGATGCAGGGATGTCGTAATAGTAAAAAATCTTATCAGGGTATCTCCATGGTAGTTACCGTAGTTCAACACGTGCACTAGTGGCACGTATTGACCATAATGTTGAGGAGTTCGATTGTAGACATTGTAATTCTCAAGATCAGTACAAAATGCGATCACATGATTTTTATCCTTATAAGTTAATTCGGAGCCATCAGTGTAGTGGGTTTTGTCTA
>NW_021237051.1:0-1861 GCF_002162155.2 Triticum dicoccoides | reverse complement strand
TAAAAAAATTAAATATTGTTTGAATACCAAAATAACTGTTTTAAGCAAATGTTTAATTTATGGTTTAATTATTTTTTTCATATTCTTTTCCATGAACTTATATGACCAATTCAAGGTAAGATGTCAAGTTGCTTGAGTTTTCGACAATTTCTACATTTTCCGAGTTTTCTTGTTGAAAAATGACCTATAAATGGCTGGACATGACGCAAGTTGTTTGTGTTTTTGATAATTCATGCATTTTCTGAAGTTTTCTTGGTGAAAAATGGGAGACAAATGGCCGAACATGACACAACTTGCATATGGTCTCGGACATCGTTCAAATCTGGCATGAACATCTATCATAAGCATGCCCACCTACGGGCAAAACTTGGCATCATTTTAAGAATGTCCAAAACTATAACATGTTCAGCGGAGGGTGTACGGGAAGCCAGACTGCTCTGTCTTAGTGCACGTTATTTCTTGACATCCTTGAAATGGATCCAATTTTTTCCATGTCCTTGTATGACCAATTTGAGGCACCATGCAAGTTGTTTTGGTTTTCGAAAGTTTTTGCATTTCTGGTGTTTTCTCGGTGAAAAATGCCTGATAAATGGCCGGAGGTGATACATCTTGCATACCGTGTCAGAAAGCAGGCATGCATACGATGGGCATGCCCACATTTTGGAAAAAGTGGGGTCATTTCATTTATATGTCCAAAAACATACTGTGTTCAACATAGGGTGTCCGGGTAGGCTAGAAGGGTCCGTATGGGAGCACGTTTTTTTCGGCATCATCAAATGAACCTAATTTTATTCCATGAGCTTATATGACTAACTCAAGTTGTTTGAATTTTTGATAGTTCTTGAAGTTTCTATAGTTTTATTGGAGAAAAATGATTGATAAATGGCAGTACATGATGCAACTTGCATACTGTGTCAGAAATCATTCAAGCCTGGCATGGATACCAGCCATGGGCATATCCACCTGCTGGAAAAATTTGGGGTCATTTCATTTATGTCCAAAAATAGACCATGGTTCATGTTGGGTGTCCAGGTAGGCCAGAAAGGTCCATATCCATAATCCAAAAAAACCATCAGATGAGAGGAGTGTGCCACACTAGGGCAGACTGGTGCATTCGTGAGCATGTAATGTATCCTAATTAGAATGCTTCCGTTATTTTCAATTTTCATCATTATCATCAACATGAATATTTTATATGTCCTAGCCATTTCTTGAAATTTGTCAACAATTTTGGATGCCTCCGTTATTTGTAATTTTCGTCACAATCAATCAACATGAAATATTTTTGCAATGCAAAACATTTCTTAAATTTGTGAAAAGTTCACGCATTTGAAAAAACAGGAAAAAAATGAAAACTAAAAGCGATATTTTAAAAAAAATGCAATGCAAACATTTCTTAAATTTGCGAAAAGTTCATGCATTTGGGATCACTTGGAGGATGTGGGACTCCCAGAATTAGTCTTAATAGCAGCTTGGCATATATGGTGGGAGAGACGACAGTGTGTTCGCATTGGACATGTACAACCTCCTCACCGTTCAGCTATGCCCATTGGTTCTCTTTGGCGAATTATGAACGTGCGAGGAAGAAAAGTGTGACCGGAATGAGACATGGCTGGATGTGCCCCCCCGGAAGGTATTTTGAAAATCAATGTAGATGCCGCTTTCAATGTCGATGAAGGAAGAGGAAGCATTGGTGTGTTTGTCAGGGATTCTCGTGGGAAGTTTGTGGCGGCATCATGTCTGTGCATTCCCTTTGTGCCTGACGCAATGACTGCGGAGGCCTTTTGCTCTGAGAAAAGGGATGGGCCTTGCCAAACAACTTGGTCTTAATAAATTTATTTTGCAATCTGACAACATCCAG
>NW_021237050.1:0-1270 GCF_002162155.2 Triticum dicoccoides | reverse complement strand
GTATGGCCGGGTACATCTAGGCATCGAGTCAGGCGAACCACTTGATTGAGGTCGCGAGTGGCCATCTGAAAACACAATCATAATGCAAAGGCATTAGAATTTCTAGCAAAATTTCGGCAGCATAACAGCTGTAAATGCTCAAAAAGGATTTGAGACATTTGACAAAGGATTTCGTACACACTCAACATCACCATATCAAAGTTCTGAAACCATTCTGGCAACATAATGTGGTAGTAGAACTGAACTAGGCTGGTAACCATCAAACTTATAAGGTACTACTGATTAGTAACACGTGATCCTGATAGAGAGAATAGATCCTAATTCCTTAACCCCGGTAGAAGAATGGACTGACTCAGATCAGAATGTCATAAGGTAAAGGAGTAAAAAGAGCCTTACGTTCCATCCCACAAACAATTCCCCTACATATAACTAAAGAATTTCTAGACTCAACATCGACCAGTTTGGCTTGGAGAACCTACAGGCAGTCCGGCTCTGATACCAACGCTGTCAGGACCCCGCCTCGATGTCACATCGATCTAGCTGGTAACACCTCATATCACTTTGCGGCCTCACGCACGGTATCCCCATGGGTGTCGTCTTACCTTTTCCCGGGACCGTTTGCGCCTTTTGGCTCACGTATATGATAGTGTCGCTAGCATCCATATGATAAAGAGCCCGGGCTGACATGACTAGTCGTAAACCCAAAGTGGCACAGACTTACAGGGACAGGCATCCATGACCCAGCTTCGAACGTGTCGGTCATCAGCGAGTGGGTCCGGGCTGTAGCACTGGGCTAGCAGGACTCCGGTAAACCGGGCTGTAGCGGGCTAACAGGACTCCGGTACTCAAAGCGTGACATTTCCCCGAAGGGACAGACACCGGAACAAAGAAGGACACATGCCGGCCAGCCTAAGTGTTCCAGAGCAGTAGCAAGCTACCATGGCTCAGCGGTAACACTAGGAGACATTTCCCGGTAAGAGAGGCTACTAAAGATAAACAACTAGATAGTCAGATCCCACACATACCAAGCATTTCAATCATACACACAATATGCTCGATATGTGCAAATACAACGAAGCATCACAACATGACTCTATGACACAAGTACTTTATTTAAGGCTCAGTGAGCCATACATAACATACACAAAGGTACGGGTCTCACGACCCCACATACAAGTCATACAGTCATACAAACCAGCAGCGGAAGTAGCTTGTCTGAGTACAGACAACTAGTAAAATAAAAGAGGCTTGGGAAGCCTAGCTATACTAC
>NW_021237049.1:0-2463 GCF_002162155.2 Triticum dicoccoides | reverse complement strand
ACCGTTTAGTCGTGCCATCCCACGATCGGGTCAGGGCGCCGCACAACTAGCTAGCTACGGCCGAGGCGCAGCTCGGTTATTTAACTGACGAAACTGAAGAAAAACAGCTACTGTCGAAACTGAACTTTTCAACACCTAAAACCCTGCTGAACCTGAAGTTTAAGCAGCAACATAGTCCACATGTACATAATTGTTATGTACATATACCAACCACAATCAGGCTACCGTACACAGGGCGTCGAAAACGACCAACGTCTCTTCTCGTCTTTCAAGGAACGTGGAATCAATTGTGGTTTGAAAGGACCGACGCAGAAACCTTCTTCAAGGATGAACACACTTTGGAGATGTCTGATTCCGTGTGACCAGCTGATACGAACAGGCGGATCCCAACCGGGAGCTTGCACCTGTCCAAAGTTGACCTTTTGGATGGGACCACGAAAACTGAATCTTCCTTCAAAGCCTGGTGGAGAAACTATGCATGAATACAAGCTTATGAACATTCATGCTAGTTGCATCTCCAATTCTAACTTACCTGCCCGGCAATGGTTTCAAGAAGATCTAGGTCAGTGGCCAGAGAACCTGTCGATTTATTCAGCTTGAGGAAGACAATAGGTGACAGAACATGGCTAGAAATCTGAAGCCCCGGTGTACCTGACAGTCCTGCAATCAAATCAAATACATCAAGGTGGGTGACCATACAACAGGTAGCAGGCTTATACCATGAGTTCCGCGACTGTAGTACTAGTTAAGTGTCAAGAGAAGCATCTTTACCTTTATGCAGAAGAGCAACATTGCTCCTTAGTTTGGTCAGAACTGAAGGATTCTCTTCCAGGTAGTTGACAGCAGAAATTGCAGCACTGGCAAGATAGGGCGGCAAAGAGGCAGAGAAGACATAGCCAGCGCTGCTTAGACGCTGCAAAAATGTAACACCTTAATCATCCAAATCTCCAAATGTTTAACAACAAAAATTCAGTTTATCTCAACTGATGTTTTAGCAATCTGAAATTGCATCTACCTGATGATCAACAACTCTGGCGCTTCCTGTGCAGAAGCCACCGTCACTAGCTAATGCATTTCCCATTGCAGCAGTGATGATATCAATTTTGTCAATCTGCACAATGTTAGGAAATTTCAGAAATAGAAAGAACAAGGCTAGGAGTAAGCACCAAACACTCACTGGAACCCCATAATGTTCAGCAAGGCCCCTTCCAGACTTGCCAAGCACACCAAACGAATGGCTCTCCTCCAGAATAACACGGAACCTATATTTGTCCCTCAGCTTGATTATCTCATCCAAGGGGGCAATGTGACCAGAATTCTGCAGTTCACCACAAGAGAGGGTTTCATCCCAAGGTTTATAACTACAATATTTCGTGGGTTTACAAGAGAGGGTCTCATTTTTATAGTTGAACTCCTAAAAAAATACGGAAAATCCTACACTTATTTAATATAAAATAGTCACTAAAAGAAGCACACCTGGTAGATAGATTCCACAACAATGTAGCGTCTAATCTTCTCACTACGTTTATTTCCACAAGTAATTTTCTCCAAAGTGTGAGCGAGGGATGCCATATCATTATGCTCGAAATAAACAACAGTACTTCTGGAGAGATAGAGTCCATTTTGCACTGCCCAGTGAACACCCTCATCACTACAACGCACATATGAAAATGGTTTCAGCTAGAGAGGAAAAAATGACCTTCAATGCCAAGTACTAGCCATGTTTGTCAAACTGAAAAGTAAAAACAACTGCATGTCTGAAGATGATATGGTATAGTTCATATATATTCACAAAAAGATTTAAAAAAAAAAGGACAGTTTACTCACGCCACTATGATATCTCCTTTCTTACAAAAGGCAGGTATCACACTGAATATTGTAGATATCCCATATGAATACAAAATGGAGTCTGGGGTTCCCAGGAAGTTAGCTATTTTTGCCTCGCAGTCAAGGTGGACATCTGCAAGTGTTCCACGTTCAAAAACTAAGCTCCTTCATATGTGCAATAGAGGTAATTAGCTGTGAACCTGAACAGGGAATATACAGACCAATTGTTCCATAAAAGCCACGTGGACCGCATGATCCAACGCCATATTTTTTCAACGCACCAACACAGGAATCCTACAATTCACTCTCACCGATCAGATATTCCGGACAAATATAGTTGTCAAAAATACTGGCAAACAGCACTGTTTTCTCTTACAGTAATTTTCTCGTTGCCAATTAAACCAAGGTAGTTTGCTGATGCAAAGTTCACAACTTCCTTCCCATCAATGGTCGTATGTGGTCCAGCAGCACTGTATAAGAAATCAACAGATATCAGTGTTAATTATGGCCCTCAAAAGTCAAGACAGATTATAGATCCCCCACAAATAAAGTACATATCATACATTTTCAAATTTATTGTTCGCAAACATTTTCAAAATTTTCATTCGTGGACATTTATTAAAGTCACGAATCACA
>NW_021237048.1:0-1029 GCF_002162155.2 Triticum dicoccoides | reverse complement strand
CGGGCCCGCCACTCTACCCCCCTTCTTCTCCGGTGGCGGCAGATCTTGCGTTCTCGGTGGCAGCGGCGGAGCCCTCATTCTCAACGGCGGCGGAGCCTTCGTCCTCAGAAAATGGTGAGTGAATTCAAACCCTAGTCGCCCTCCCGTTCCTCTCTCCGGCCCGTAGATCTCAGCTCGTTTCCTCTGCTTTCGCTTGCAGAATCGATAGGTTGTGAGGGGAGCCCGTGGGCATACTGAGATGGAGCCGCCAGATTCAACTTCGAATAGGTAATGCGCCTCTCTCCGATCCAATTTTGCATGCAATTAGGGGGTGGCCTCGTCTGCTTTTTCTCACGGGCTCACACTGTATGCCACTGACAGAGGGGATGCTGCCGCTCGGACCTTCGAATTGACCGTCAATTTCTTTCCATCAAAGGCAAAATTAGTTGATGGTAGCATACAAAACATTGAGAGAGACACTATTGTTAAATGGGAGGTTGAGTTTATAGAGATTGATCCACAAGTTCTACAGAACATGGGAGAGACGGCAGTGAAGAAATGGGTGGAAAAAATTGGCGAGAATATTGTTTGGGGTCCAGAGCAAGAAGTATCACTGTTGCGGTTTGATGATTGGAAATGAGAGTATGTGAGAATAGAAGATGGTGAACAGATTGTTAAAAAAATCGATCGGCAAAACGGCTGGACAAGCAAACAGGCTAATTTTTTTGCTGAGCTCGTTGATCTGAACATTTTGTCGAAGGTTGGATATGTGCCATCACAATTGGTTGCACAGATGGTAGATGATGATTGGGCTAGTCAGAGGCCATTGATTCCCATGTGTACTGAACTTACAGTAATACCCGAAGAGGGACAGGTGACTGGAACTGAAACTGAAACTGAAACTGCAGCAACTATTGATTGGAATGTAGTTGAATTAGATGAGCCTACTGATTTGGTCATTGCACCAATGCCTGACATTGAGATGACCAAACTTTTTGGCATTCCAGTCGATGACAGAGATAAGCAGGAGAGGGGTGAATCTAGTTTGCC
>NW_021237047.1:0-1596 GCF_002162155.2 Triticum dicoccoides | reverse complement strand
GTTGATGATCGACACGTAAGCGCACCATGGGGTTCAACAACCATGGAAATCGCTTTGGGGCCCCAAAACGGTGAGTAGTAGTCGACGAAACGGGCCAGAAGCGGCCCACAATGCGAGTGTTGCTAACCGACACATAAACACACCCCCGGTGTTCGTCAATCATGGAAATCACACCGGGACGCCAAAACAGAGTAATAGTCCAAGAAACGGGCCAGAATTGGCAAAAACTATGAATGTTGATGACAGACACGTAAGTGCACCTTGGAGTTCAACAACCATTGAAATCGCTCTGGGACCCCAAAGCGGCGAGTAATAGTGCACGAAACGGACCAGAATCGGCCAAAATTCTGAGTGTTGATGACCGAAACGTAAACGCACAACGGGGTTCATAAATTGTGGAAATCACTCCAGGACCCCCGAAACTAAGTAATAGTCCAAGAAATGGGCCAAAAATCGGCCCAAACTGCGATTGATATGACATACATGTAAGCGCACCTTGGGGTTCAACAACTATGGAAATCTCTTTGGGACCCCAAAACGGTGAGTAATAGTCCACGAAACGAGTCAGAATCGACAAAAACCATGAGTGTTGATGACCGATACGTAAACGCACCCCGGGGTTTGTTAATCAAGGAAAGCACTCCGGGACCCCAAAACAGTGAGTAATAGTCCATGAAACGGGCCAGAATCGGCCAAAACTGCGAGTGCCAGAAAACGAGCCCGAATCGGCTGAAACTGCGAGTGTTGATGATCGACACGTAAACGCACCCCGGGGTTTGTTAATTGCGCAAGTCACACCGGGACCCCAAACAGTGAGTAATAGTCCACGAAACGGGCCAGAATCGGCCACAACTGTGAGTGTTCATGACCGACACGTAAACGCATTTTGGGGTTCAACAACTATGGAAATCGCTTCGGGACCCCTAAATGTTGAGTAATATTCCTCGAATCGCGTCAGAATTGGCCAAAACTGTGAGTGTTGAGGACAGACACGCAAACGCACACCGGGAATTGTCAATCATGGAAATCGCTCTGGGTCGCCAAAATGGTAAATAATCGTGCACGAAATGGACCAGAGTCGACCAAAATTGTGTGTTGATGACTGACATGTAAACGCACCACGGAGTTCGTCAATCGTGGAAATCACTGCGGAACGCCCAAAACTAATTAATAGTGCAAGAAACGGGCCAAAATCGGCCCAAACTGCGATCGTTGATGATCGACATGTAAGCGCACCATGGGGTTCAACAACCATGGAAATCGCTTTGGGGCCCCAAAACGGTGAGTAGTAGTCGACGAAACGGGCCAGAAGCGGCCCACAATGCGAGTGTTGCTAACCGACACATAAACACACCCCCGGTGTTCGTCAATCATGGAAATCACACCGGGACGCCAAAACAGAGTAATAGTCCAAGAAACGGGCCAGAATTGGCAAAAACTATGAATGTTGATGACAGACACGTAAGTGCACCTTGGAGTTCAACAACCATTGAAATCGCTCTGGGACCCCAAAGCGGCGAGTAATAGTGCACGAAACGGACCAGAATCGGCCAAAATTCTGAGTGTTGATGACCGAAACGTAAACGCACAACGGGG
>NW_021237046.1:0-388 GCF_002162155.2 Triticum dicoccoides | reverse complement strand
AGTTTCAGCTCCTCGAACATCTCATATGCTCCGTGTTGCTCAAAACGCTTTTGGAGCCCCGGTTCTAAGCTGTAAAGCATGCCGCACTGAACGAGGGAGTAATCATCAGCACGAGATTGCCAAGCGTTCATAACGTCTTGGTTCTCTGGGATGGGTGCTTCACCTAGCGGTGCTTCTAGGACATATTGTTTCTTGGCAGCTATGAGGATGATCCTCAGGTTCCGGACCCAGTCCGCATAGTTGCTGCCATCATCTTTCAGCTTGGTTTTCTCTAGGAACGCGTTGAAGTTCATGGTGACATGAGCGTTGGCCATTTGATCTACAAGACATATTATGCAAAAGTTTTAGACTAAGTTCATGATAATTAAGTTCATCTAATCAAATTAAA
>NW_021237045.1:0-387 GCF_002162155.2 Triticum dicoccoides | reverse complement strand
TCTCATCTCTTGCATTTACATTATTCACCATTTGCCTCTCGTTTTCCTCTCCCCAACTTCTAAAACGTTTTCAGAAAAACATAAATATATTTGCCTTTTTATTCGCCTTCTTTCTGTTCATCTTTTCGTTTGCCTTTTGTTTGCTTGTGTGCTAGATTGCTTGCTTCGTCAAGATGTCTCAATAAACATTTGTGTGACTTTTCCAACACTAATAATAATGATTTTATTAGTACTCCGATTGGTCCCTCCACTAGTGCGGAATCGTATGAAATTAATGCCGCTTTGTTGAATCTTGTTATGAAAGAACAATTTTCTGGTAGTCCTAATGAGGATGTTGCATCCCATCTTAATATTTTCATTGAATTGTGTGATATGCAAAATAAAAAA
>NW_021237044.1:0-402 GCF_002162155.2 Triticum dicoccoides | reverse complement strand
GACGTTGCGCCTTAGAAATCGCTAAACCAATCTCCTGAGGTTACTGACGATGCTGGAAGCACGGTCAGCCTGACCACGAAGGTCTATTCCTGCAAGCAATCGAAGAACGAGTGATAGAGGCGGGGTGTCCCGATCTTTCGATGAGATGATAACTATCGATTTGGTGGAGACGACTTTGACGATCCGACTACAAACGTGCACGACGTTGCGCCTTAGCAATCGCTAAACCAATCTCCTGAGATTACTGATGATGCCGGAAGCACGGTCAGCCTGACCACGAAGGTCTATTCCTGCAAGCAATCGAAGAACGAGCAAGAATATGATAAAGCAATCTGAATATTGCAAATATATATGAGGTATTGATAATGGTGGGGATCCGTAAGCGGTCTTGGTCTGGTCGTT
>NW_021237043.1:0-1927 GCF_002162155.2 Triticum dicoccoides | reverse complement strand
TTTCTGTTAGTAGATTTTTTTGATAGATTTTGTTAGATTTTTTATGATTTTTGTTAGATTTTTTTAGATTTTTTTATAGTTCATAGATTTTTTTGTTGGATGTGTAGTTTAATGATTTTTTTTGTTCATAGTACGTATTTAGAAAAATGAAAAAAATAAGAAGAGAAAGTTTTTAATATAATTAGTTAGAAAAATACTAGTTTATTTTTAGTAAGTACTACTTTATTTTATTTATAGTAAGTGCTTCATATATAGTTGAACTAGCCTAGTTTATTTAATAAACTACTTTATTTTACTATATATAGAAGTAGTTTGTTTTTGCTAAGTACTACTTTATTTATTTATAGTAAGTGTTTAGTAGTTGAACTAGCTAGTTGATTCAATTAATAAAACTACTTTATTTAACTATATATAGAAGTAGTTCCCGCATTGACGTCGGCAATGCCTATCCCGCATCCTCGTCGTCGTCGACTCGGCGATGGAGGCTTGCTTGATCAGGGCCATGTTCGGGGCTGGGCTCCGCCGGGCTGGTATTGGGAGGTGCTACCTTCCGGGGGACGTAGGTTGGTGAGGAGGCAGCCCATTGTTGACCCAATCCTTGTTTGGTGGCGGTCGCGTGGGCCAGTGATGGTGCCGAGGCTTCCGGACACCGCGGAGGTGGTACGTCACCGTGTCAGCGAGGAGGACGAGCATGTCCGTCGCTAGATGGTTGCATTGGAGGGCAGGTTCGACAATACCTGGCAGGTTCTTCAGGGATCTCACTGGAGCTATGATCCTGTGATGGTTCCTTATCTTTGGGTGTCCACCGCCCGCATCGATACCCGTCGGGCGCTACGGTTCTAGTTGTATTAGTGATGCTATATTAGTGATAATATTCGACGATGTACGGACACCAAGAGATGATGTACTTTTGCTTATAATTATTGAATGCATACTAATTTGAATACTACTTTATTTTATGATTTGATGTAATAATGCACTCGGGAATGAAAGGAGGAGCTACGTACATCACCGATAGTCAACTCGTGATTAATAATCTAGTTTAATATTTGAATTATGAACATAGGCCGGAAATGTCATACTCGGACGACGAAAACCGCCCGGGGGAGTGCGACTGGTGCCACGACGACCGAGGTATCTGCGACAGGTTCATTGAGCTGGACGAAGATCGTCGCTTCAGCATTAAGCTCGAGGAGACCTTCGATGTTCATACGGTACGCAACCGACGACAATAGTTTTTTTTCGTAATTACTCATGACTTCAACTATTTTAATCATGACAATATTTTTCATCTTTTCCAATTCGACTAGCTTATCCCATGCTTTGCAAGATGCTATGTCTTGGAGAGGATGGGTTTTGAAGACCATGAAAGTTTCGAAACCAAAAAAATTATCCTAAGTATCCATCATGGTGTGGATTTTCAAGTAAAGCTGTACAATGCTCAGAGTGTAACCCATTTTGGTTGCAAAAATTGGGAAGCACTTTGCAAGATGTATGGTCTTGATGAGGGTATGCTTGTCACCATGGATCTTGGTGATCCTACAATCGAGCAAGAGAGACCTTTGATTTGGGTCCTTGTGGATACACCTCCAATTCTTCCCCCATGTGAGCTTAACATAGTTATTAAGTAATTTATATTGTTTATTTTAAAATATTTGACAACTTATCTCCATTGACAGCTTATTTTCATTCTTCAAAGAATGTGCGGAAGATGGTAGACAGAACCTACTACACCGAAGGCTCCGAATTAACTTATCAGGAGAAAAATCATCTGGTCGCATTTTGTACTGATCTTGAGAATTACAATATCTACAATCAAACTCCTCAACATTATGGTCAATACGTGCCACTAGTGCACGTGTTGAACTATGGTAACTACCATGGAGATACCCTGGTAAGATTTTTTTACTATTACGACATCCATGAT
>NW_021237042.1:0-398 GCF_002162155.2 Triticum dicoccoides | reverse complement strand
TTTATCACTTTGATCCCCAAAAATAATGCCCCAACTTCAGTCAATGATTATAGACCGATCACTCTTTTAAATTGTTGCCTTAAAGTCATAACCAAGATACTTGCCAACCGCCTACAAAGAGTGATTCTGCGTATTATCCATCGAAACCAATATGGATTCCTCAAAGGGCGCACCATCCAAGATTGCCTCGCTTGGGCATTTGAATACATCTACCAATGCCAGGCCTCTAAGAAAGAAATTGTGCTACTCAAGCTTGATTTTGCCAAGGCATTCGACACTATTGATCATGCGGCCATGTTGACCATAATGAAGAATATGGGATTTAATGACAAATGGCTAGGCTGGGTTCAATGCATCTTCGGATCTGGTAAATCAGCGGTCCTCTTAAATGGTGTACC
>NW_021237041.1:0-1345 GCF_002162155.2 Triticum dicoccoides | reverse complement strand
TGGTAATCCTACAGGCAGTCAAGCTCTGATACCAACGCTGTCAGGACCCCGACTCAATGCCACATCGATCTAGCATGTAACACCTCATATCACTTTGCGGCCTCACGCACGGTATTCCCACGGGTGTCGCCTTACCTTTGCCCGGGACCGTTTGCGCCTTTTGGCACACGTATATGACAGTGTCGCTAGCATCCATATGATAAGGAGCCCGGGCTGACATGGCTAGTCGTAAACCCAAAGCGGCACAGACTTACAGGGACAGGCATCCATGACCCAGCATCGAACGTGTCGGTCATCAGCGAGTGAATCCAGGCTGTAGCACTGGGCTAGCAGGACTCCGGTGAACCGGGCTGTAGCGGGCTAACAGGACTCTGGTATTCACCGCGTGACATTTCCCCGAAGGGACAGACACAGGAACGAAGAAGGACACATCCCGGCCAGCCTAAGTGTTCCGGAGCAGTAGCAAGCTACCATGGCTCGGTGGAAACACTAGGAGACATTTCCCCGTAAGAGAGGCTACTAAAGATAAACAACTAGATGGTCAGATCCCACACATACCAAGCATTTCAATAACATACACACAATATGCTCGATATGTGCAAATACAACATGGCATCACAACATGACTCTATGACTCAAGTAATCTATTCATTAGGCTCCGAGGAGCGAGATATTACAAACATGGGTCTCATGACCCAACATTCAGAGCATACAAATCAAGCACAAGCGGAAGCTATCATGTCTGAGTACAGACATCTATAAATGAAAAAGGCTGATAAGCCTGACTATCTACCAAATCCTGCCGAGGCACAAGATCGTAGCTGAGGTAACAAGCTAAACGTCGAAGACCACACGGAAATACTAGTGAGACTGAAGTCTCTCTGCAAAAAACATAAAATAGGCAAACGTGAGTACAAATGTACCCAGCAAGACTTACATCAGAACTATCTACATATGCATCATTATCAACAAAGGGATGGTGGGGTTTAACTGCAGCAAGCCAGCTTTGACTCGGTGGCTATCCTGAACTACGACTGCGAGTAACTTTTTTTAAGGTGGCGCACACGAGTCCACATATTCACCATATCAATACACCACTATGGATCCGCTCCCGTCTCCCTACGAGAACGCCATCCATAGCACTCACGCTTATCTTGCGTATTTTAGAGTATCCACTTTCACTTGTCTATGAACTGATATAAGCAACCCAGAAGTCCTTTTCCGCGGACACGGCTATTCGAATAGATTAGGTTAACCCTGCAGGGGTGTACTTCTTCACACACGCTCTCACCACTTACCGCCGTTTACACGACATGTACTCGGCAACCTTCAAGCGGAAGCCCAA
>NW_021237040.1:0-482 GCF_002162155.2 Triticum dicoccoides | reverse complement strand
CGATGGTGGCTGCAACCTGGGGTCGGGACCAGAGGGCTAATCCGAGTCGCTATGTCGCATTGTTGTGCGCATAGTGCTTTTGCAACATCTGTGAAGAGCGACATCCATGGCGACTATACTAGATTTCCCTCCCGGAGCGGGTACGTCTTTCCTCTCTCATTGATTCATCATTGGACTTCCAATTTGCTAGGGTTAGTACTGTTGGAAATATGCCCTAGAGGCAATAATAAATTAGTTATTATTATATTTCCTTGTTCATGATAATTGTCTTTTATTCATGCTATAACTATATTAACCGGAAATCGTAATACACGTGTGAATACATAGACCACAACCATGTCCCTAGTAAGCCTCTAGTTGACTAGCTCGTTGATCAATAGATGGTTACGGTTTCCTAACCATGGACATTGGATGTCGTTGATAACGGGATCACATCATTAGGAGAATCATGTGATGGACAAGACCCAATCCTAAGCCTAGCA
>NW_021237039.1:0-389 GCF_002162155.2 Triticum dicoccoides | reverse complement strand
CGGGGCAGCCTCAGCAGCCCCGGCAAGCCCCTTGTCGGGGCAGCTCGCCCACACCAGCGGAACGAGCCACCCTCGAGCCCACGGTCTCCAACGCCAACAACCACGTTGGACCAGGGCTCAAGGGGCACCTCCATGGTGGCATGCAGATCTTTGTGAAGACAGAGAATATTCAAGATCAGATGGGGATTGAGAGGCAACAATCCTCATCGAGATTCTTGCCAAAGAAACCCACAAGACCCCCGGTAAGGATTCTTACCAAAGAAACCCACAAGACCCCCGGCAAGGACGCCAGCGCACCACGGCAAGACCCTTGCCAGGCCACCCAGCAGGACCCTTGCGTAAGGCGACAGTAGAGCCGCTACCAGGCACGCACCAACCAGATCCCCACC